>NC_143014.1:139415054-139625054 GCF_055824585.1 Amblyomma mixtum | reverse complement strand
AATGGTCAGGGCGGATGGGCGGTGGGGCAGATTGAACCGCGCGTGAAGCTTCCGTTTAGTGCGCCGAGGATGCCTCATACTTTTGGAGTGACTGGCATCGACTGGCCTCAATTGAGAATTGCGCTATCGGATTTGATATGACGCACAACGCCCTGAAGACAACCCGCGACGCGGAACCTTTGGAAATGTGGTCCCCCTTGAGTATACTCGGAAATGCCCATACGAAATAATCTTGCCTTTTGCTTATCTGATAAGGCTATATAGGACAAATGCATTGTGCACAGTCAAGTACAGGCGACACCGCCATCTTACCCCAGGGAGTGCGAAGTTGCTGAGAGGTGATCTATACGATTCTGACTTTGTAAGTTGAAGGGGCCCTGAGCCTGGATGATTGTTTATAGGCACAGAATAGTTAGAAGTGTAGTTGGTCACAGTACAGAGATTAGAAAGCAAGGAAAGGGGGCGCAATTAAAAAAAAAAATCCTGGGTGACTCATTTATAGCGCGTGCTCATATTTGTTTAACGCGCTGGGCTGCCTGTCGATCGTTGGATCCTCAAGACAAGTCAGCTAAACACTCTTACGCGAGTAGAATGCAATCAGTGAGAAATATTTGTTTTCACCGGTTATCTGGAATGAACCTAAATAGACCTTCCGAGTCAAGTTAAGGTTTTCTCTCAAGGAAAACATCACGCAAGAAAAGTAGGTTCAAATAAACTGAGGTCGTCATAAATACTTGACCCCTGCTGCAGTCTCATTCAGGAACGTCCACTGGTTACTTAATTCATTCGATGGTACATTTGACCTGAGCCCAATGAAAGCTGCACCGTTTGCCAAACGTCAAAGTACAAGGACATTTACACTTTTATGTCCAACATTCTCGGATAAAAGTTTTTAATATTGGAAAATTGTGAGATACTTTTGCTGAAATACTGAAGGTAATAGTCCATTCGTCTGTTATGTAGAAAAATCTTTTAAAGTGTTTCCATCGATCGCATCGAACAGTTAAGACTTCCATAGAAAACCAATAGAGAACGCTTCTGACTATACCAAAACGTTAATTGAAAAAAGATTCAAGATTGCCGTCGGTTGATCTGCAGTTATATTGATTGTTATAGTGAAACATTACATTAGATTTAAAAAATTGCGTCCATGAATGGTTTCTAGCACAAAAAAGCTTTTGTCCAGGATTTTCGGGTATGAAATTTGTGCACTGAAGGTAGGTTGGTATGCGCAGTTTAAAGTTCACGAGATGCATGCCGTCTTCAAGGGGCGGCGCAGTGTTGCCCTTTGAATTAATTTCGACCGGCTAGGACCCCCTAACGTGCGCTAGCATTTTACAGCTCACGGATATTTTTGATGATATCCTCCATCGAAGTGTGGCCGCCGCGTCTGAGATTCGACTCACGACATCTGGTTCGGCGTCATGATGCTTTAGCCACTCCGCCACTGTGGTGGGCAGCTTAGATGCTGAGGCGGTGAAATAATTAGAAAAAAGGGCAAGCAGTGAACGTCTCTTTCTTTCTGACGTGTTTTTCGTGCTTTTCAAACTATGGCGTTGCTGGTGCAGCGTTTGCTTGTCTTGGCATAAAGCTGGCGTAAAACCCGTAAGCAAAGAGCGCAAGGGCTAAAGGAGACAATTCTAGAAGTTGGCTCAGGCGTCGGGTTTTAATCGAGCCAAGGTAACCAGTTGCTAGGACCCCGGCTGGCTTCTTATTGCAGCCGCTTCCTTGGCATGTGCCTCAGCGTTGCAGGATTTCTTTGTTTTTTTTTTGTTCAATTCTATCTCTGTGCTCTAGTTTCACTCCTCTCTTGCCTCATGGGGTAACCAACCGGCCTGACTGAATACGGTGATCAACCGCATTGGCGCTATCAGCAAAGAAGCTGCATTTTGAACCTCGAGTCACACTCCATTGTGCAAAATTGTGAGCTCACAGGAGCACACTTGCATTTTAATGGTATAATTAAACTGAGCGAGTGCTTTGGAAACATCTTGCGCTATTTGCAGAGGTGCTTGCGAAAGCAAGTGGTAGACGCTTTCGTTTCATGCTTTCCCCCGTGCGTGACCACGAAACGCGATCGTTTGCACCTTTTCGCCATTGGCAAGGCCACTTCGCGGGCGTGCGCAGACAGGCATAGCGATATGGGTTTGCGTGGGTGTGTGTGCGTATGGGTGTACGTGTGCGTGCGTGCGTGCGTGCGTGCGTGTGGGGTGATGGGGTTAATTTTGTCCTCTGTTTGCAGTCAAAAATGGCCAAATTTTTGCGTATGTAATGTTGTTCCAAAGAAAACAAATGCTCTGGCTGTCATGTTCTAACAGTACCTTTTTAGAGAACTCAGAGAAACATTTTAATATCGTGTGGTGCTTTTGACGCTAACTGAGATCTCCTTCTGTCGTCTTTGTAGCCTTTGAGAAGAGACGAGAGAGAGTGGAAAAGCGCATAACAGCTTTAGGTGAATTGAGGCTTTAGGCACTGGACGCCTGCCTTGATGCCTTGGATGTGTCCTTAGAACAAAAACTGTTCAAAATGCAGAAGCGAGAAACAGCGCTTGAGAGAGTGCTTGGTATCGCGAGCAAACATCAGTCGCTGCCGTACGCCATTCAGTGAGAGACTCGAATGGAACGTAACAAGGCAGGCAAGTAAGGTGTTAGACAACTGTTCGCGAAACTCTTTCATAACTATGCACTTCATTTTCGTCGCCTAAATAGGGTATCGAAGAAACTGTACGACATCACAGGAAGCTTTTTTTTTTTTGCAAAACTTTGCGAGCTGAGCGAGAAAGAAGGAGCTTGATTTTAGAGGCTGGAGAGAGAGAGAGATAGAGAGAGAGAGAAAGCTTTTACTTAGCTTAGATTAATTAGCAGGAGCCAGGTGGTCGGGCCCCTAGCCCAGGGCTGCGCTGGCGGCAGCTGATTTGTGGACTAGCTGGATGATAGAAGTTGGAATAATTTGCTTGGTTAAATTCCGCAGGCTGCTTCCGGAGTTACAGGAAATGCTTGTAAATAGAAAAACAAGGAAGACAGGCAGAGAAAGAGAGAGAGGGAAATACGGAAACAAAAAACGAGTACAAGAAAATCCTATTCACTACTGATTTTGTTAAATCTGCGACAGTCACGTTTTCTTTTATACGTACTTCTTACCGCAGTAGCTTGCTGCACAGAAAATGTTCCTGATGCTTCCGCCCTTAACTAGTGTTACCGCATTTGCTTATGCCTCAGGAGCTTAACTGAAAAACAAACTTTAAGAGACGCGCTAGTCGCCTGCTATGGAGCGCAGTCCAACAAAGCATGCTCATCAACGAAAATTATTCATCCGGCGAAAGCGTGAGAATCGTGCCGCGAGCCAGATTTCAGCAACCGGTGCAAGAACTGCCGCCCCTGCCACCTATGCTCCGTCCCAGACGTTCGCGGAGGGCGGGGATTGTTCTCGAAGAGCGGTGCGTGGCGGAGCGCGTTACTCGCTTATCGCGATGCGCTACCGCCGACGCATGTAGGCGCTGCTATATAAACCCGGCGCGGCGCCCATGCGCGCCCCTCTGCATCGTCAGGTGTGCGCGTTGTTGCTTGCGCGAGCGAGAGCCGCGCTCGACTCCGACCGCCCAAAATGCCCGCGTGGCCCGGCGCGCCGCATCCGCGTCGAAACGGCCGAAGCGAATGCGTGCCAAGCGGCCGCGCCGACGTCCGGTATGAGACGCGCCGGTGTCGCCGGCCGCTCCTGACTTAGTGCGCCGGACGAAGCACGTCCGCCGCCGGTCGCAGGTGCTTGCGCCGAGTGCGCCCGGTTTCCGAGAGGATGATAACGCCTGAAGATTGCGGCAGGCATCCAGCCAGCCGTCTCGGAGGAGGTGATGAGAGGGAGAACGGGCAGGGGTTGGCTTCCAGCGTAGCGAGCACTTCGATTTCGTCATTTATGGCGTCAACCTTTCTTGAAGATAAGATGTCTGTGCACATGCAAGTGCGAAGCGCGTGAAACGACGGCTGGCCTAACGTCCGTCTCTATTTGCATACCGACCGCGTTGAGCCGAGTGTGTATGGCGAGGGACGCTCGCAAAAACTTCCGCTTCGCAGTGTTAACGTTATAAACGTCACTACGCTGCTTTGCAGCCACCGTCTTACTCTTTCACTCACCCTTGCTTCGCACAAAAGCACAAAGTGCGAGAATTCGAGGGTGGCTCGCTTCGTTTTCCTGCACTACTGCAGGTGCAGGGCCGCTGGACCAGAAAGTGGCGGAGGATGGTTTTTTAGTAGATAACACTGAACTCACAAAGTCAGGGGTCACTGTTGATAATAGCTCAGGATTACGAGCCAGGGTTCCATACAGGTTCAGTTATCATGAAAGAGAGCTTACTCCTCCTCTGTACACGCGATCCCAATGCGTCTGCACCGGGAAGGCTGAACAGTCCTGTAAAGACAACTTCACTGAAAAACAAACACTACAGGGAGGCGTCCAGCTAAAATTTATACCTGCTTTCTGGCAGCAGAAATAGAAAAGGAAAGTTCACACTGCAGTGGGGCAAATAAATAAAAAAAAAGACATTGTGCATTCGGGCACAGAAGTACAGCTATTTCAACTGTTTTTTTTTTCTCCTTACCTAACTGACTAGAGTACAGAAAAGTTTATCCTGCTTCAGAAACAGAGTAGAAACAAAAAAAAATAAATACTGAGGCTAAACGCTCGGAGAAAAGGAATAAGGACGATTGCGTTCACTCCAGTTGTCCGAACGAAACTTTCCTGAAGTTTCATGTCTGTAAGCGGGGTCAGTGCGTCCTGAAAAGCGAAGAAAAGAGAAAAAATTGGAACGCAACACACATGTTGGATACGGCGCAGTGCTTGTAGTTCATTTGCACCTGTTTCGAATTTTTTGCAATGTAATTGAACTACTCATGATGGTTTCAGGTGGGTTCATTTAGCTGTCATTCATTCTGCCCCCTCATCTGCGGGAAGAAATCACACGGAACGTTACAGCCACTGTGATCTTGGTTTGGTTTATTGGGGTTTAACGTCGCAAAGCAACTCAAGCTATGAGGGACGCCGTAGTGAAGGGCTCCGGAAATTTCGACCACTTGGGGTTCTTTAACGTGCACTGACATCGCACAGTACACGGGCCTCTAGAATTTCGCCTCCATCGAAATTCGACCACCGCGGCTGGTATCGAACCCGCGTCTTTCGGGTTAGCAGCCGAGCGCCGTAACCACTGAGCCACCGCGACGGAGCACTGTGATCTTCAGAAGAATTATGTAGCCACAGAGGTATGAACACAGTTAGCAGACAAAACAAAAGAAAACAGAGCATGGTATTTGAAGCTGTTCCTGCTGCGAGGATGCGTGTTCTAAGAGATAATATGTGAATATTTTTGCGGTTCATCGGTGAGTAAGCCTGACCCGCCCATTAATAACGCGCAACTTACGCCGCCCTTCTTCCCAGAGTTCAATTTCGTGGAATCAGGAAGCGAGGTAAACGCATCCTGCCAGGCGCAACAAATTACCCCGGCCACAGCGTTTGTACACGACCCGTTCATTTCTACTCGTGAGCTGAACTTGAAGTGTGCACCGGTCCCGTTGACTCTGGTTTAATCAGTGAGGATTACATCCACCCTTTACGAACGTGGCCGCGAGACCACTAGGCACGTAGCCCTGAATGCAGCGCCCTACATGGGTCGAAACTTTCCACTTGTTACTTGTTGCCAAGGGACTCAAACTAAACTCTTCGGCAATTTATCCGTGGCGGACTGGGCTCACTTTTTTCGGCCTCTTAAATCCACTTCGCGCTGTGCCGCGACAGCAGGTCTGTGAGCCAAGGAACTCATTGACAATTCGAGTGCAGAATGGAGATCGCCGCAATCACTGGGCCGCAATGGTTTATGCATAGCTAGTCAGCCTGCATGAATCACAGTGCCTCTCTGTTCGAGCGAGCGATTTATTGCGAATAGCGTTAATGGAGATATTTTGCTTAGCGAAGATATACTAGCGAAACGTGGAGGCTAACAAAGAGGCTTCAGCTTAAGTTAAGGACAACGCAGCGAACTATGAAAAAAAAAAAAAATGATAGGTGTAACGGTAAGAGATCGGAAGCAGGCGGAGTGGGTGAGAGAACAAACGCGCGTTAATGATATCCGCGTTGAAATCAAGAGGAAGAAGTGGGCTTGGGCAGGGCATGTAATGCGAAGGCAAGATAACCGATGGTCCTTAAGGGTAACGGAGTGGATTCCAAAAGAAGGCAAACGTAGCAGGGGGCGGCAGAAAATTAGGTGGGCGGATGAGATCAAGAAATTTGCGGGAATATGGTGGCCGCGGCTGGCGAAGGACAGGGTTAATTGGAGAGACATGGGAGAGGCCTTTGCCCTGCAGTGGGCGTAGTCAGGCTGATGATGATGATGACTAGCGAATAGTCGTATAGCGGCCCAGCCACTGCGCGTGCACAAGAAGGCGCCCGGTAATCCGCTATACGTCTACGAAAGCGTACGTTTCCGATTAGCTAAAGCTCTCTAATATCGTTAATGAGGCCCTCTGCGTGCAGCTTCGACAGTGCTAAATGTTCCGCTCTTTATCTAGTTTGAACAGCAGCGTGAATACGCCTCCCTTAAATGCAATTTTTCTTGGGCTATAGCTCGCTCAAGAACACTTACTAAATTGTGTCCCGTGAATTGTATAGCAGGACAGGCGGCCGTCTGCCCGCATAGCAAAACGTTTACTGCTACGCAAGCCCTTCCTCTGAGAGCGTGGATAATGCGAAACCGCCACTGCACGTTTAACTTGTTCCTGTGCGAGCGGAGCTAGTTAATCTAGAATGGGTATTATAGCGTCGTACAGCGCCCTGGCTTTCTTCGCCTCATCCTTGAACGACACTAAGGTTAAAATAAGATTGAAATAAGCATAACTAAGGTTATGCTAGAGCGAGTGTGTGTCAGGGGAGCACCAGCCTTCCGCCCGCGGTCGTTCGCTTCCTGCGAGCCTGCTCGCGCTATCCGAGAGAGGCCTTAGCAGTGATTTTGTCGCATTTTTTTTTTTTTTGAAAGCCCATGCATGCGACAGCGTCCACAAAAATACACAGCACCGTCGCGCTCGCACAGCGTTCGTGAGGGAACAGTTAAAGTTTCGTTTAAGGAAAAGGGAGGCGGGGGCAGCGAAACCGGAAACAGTGTATTCAGCGATTCTCGTCGTTGCGCAGGCATAAAATATCACCCTTTAGGCACTCCCGAAGTTTTCCCTCTTCAAGTACGCACTAGACAATAAAAACGAATGCATGCATGTCGTATAAGAGCGCAAAAATGAGTAGCCCGTAATAGCAGGCTAATCTTTAAAACGGTTCACCGAGGGCCTGCGACCTCTCAAGACTTTCGGGAGATTTAAGGACAGACAGTACGCGTTTACCAAACGAGCGGAGCGGACAGTAATTGCAATTACCCCTTTGAAGCTCCCCAAGGGCCCAGCCCCGCGGTAATAAAACGCCGTCCTTTTATTGCCCACGTCTTTAGAGGAAGCCAGCGCTGGAACTTTCTTCGCAGGCGAGACAGCGCTAGAAAGAGAGCGGGACAAGCACCGCGTGATCGTGCCGAACGCGCTCGGGCTACCGTTCGAATGCGCCCAGGTCTTGCCCATACGGAGCGCGGTCACTGGACCAACGACTGCCTTGCGATGAGTGAGCGTCGCGCTGCCTATCGCCGTATCGCCCTATCTTCGTGGGGAAAGGTACACGTACGGGCTCCGCGGGCATCCTCCGTGTAGCTTCCAACCCGCGCGTATACAATCCCACCCCTCTCGCCTGCCACCGCCCCCCCCCCCCCCCCCGCCTCCCCCGCATCTGTGTTTTCTGCTACAGACCGCCTTCTCCGCAAATAAATTATATTTATTTATACAAATACCTCACAGGTTCCACACTTGGAACATTGTGTGAGGGGAGGGGTTACAATATTAAGCAGACAAAAGATGGTACAAAGTGGAAAGAACAAAGGTAAACAATATTAAATACATTGGACTGCAAACAATTATTACACCGTACTTGAAAAAAAAACCGTAATATATTGACACAGAGGAAAAACAGCAGACAAATAGCGGCACTGCATGGATTTGACAACACATACGAACACAATTTATGTACAATATCATGGATGCATGAAGGTGGTCAATTCGTTTTTGAAGATTAATGGGTCACGTATGGTAGCAATGCAATCCGGAAGGCCATTCCAACACTTGATAGCACGTGGCAAAGCAGAAGAATTAAACGCGAGTGTTCGGCCGAATAGACGTTGGAAGCTAAGGTTATTATGTAGGCGACGTGAAGTGCGCATTGGGCGTGTAAGTGGCAGTGTGGACGCGTGACGACTGTATATTAGTTTCTGTAGTAAGCAAAGAAGTGCGATATCCCTTCGTGTCTGTAAACTTGTTAGCGATAAAGATAACTTGATGCTTGTTACGCTTGAATGACGGTTATAGTCGTGAGAAATAAAACGCGCTGCACGGTTCTGAATTGCTTCGAGTGAATGAATTAAATAAGCCTGATGTGGTGACCAGATGGCTGATGCATATTCTAGTTGGGGACGGACAAATGTTAAGTATGCTAGCTTGCGGGTAGAAACAGGTGCGCTATGAAGATTTCTTTTCAGGTAGCCAAGCGTGCGCGATGCTTTGGCAGTTATGCATTGAATATGTTCCGCCCAAGAAAGATTAGAAGTCAGATAAACGCCAAGGTATTTATAGGAAGACGTGCGGGATAGTGAGACACTGTTAAGGGAATAAGTGAATAGCGAGTTTGAATGCTTCCGGCTAACTGTCATGATTTTACAAATGCCCGAGAGAAACGGCCGCATTGTAAACGCGAAAAGTTTGGTCGTGATGCCAGCCGTTTGGAACGGCTAGGCGTTACTTTTAATCTTTTTTTTTTCATGAAAAGCATGAAAGATAAAGGCGGGGAAAAAAAAGACAAAAGCGAGACAGAAGAGAGACGACACGCCGGGGCTCCGTTTCGAAGCCGGCGCGACCTCATCGCGGGCTCATTCCTCGCCCTTTCCAAATCGCTTTCGATCTCGCCGCAGAGTCGCGTGGCTCGTTTCCTGGTAGCACCGATGTAGCGCTGTGCGGCTTCCAGTTATTCCCCTTCCGCAAGCAGCGAGACTTTCCAGCGGGGTCAGCCTCGGTTTTACCTCATTATTTCATCCTTGTCATCGGCGGAGAACGCAGGGGGGGGGGGGGGGGGGGGGGGGGGGTGATTGCGTGGCTTAGTGTTACAGGAGAAAAAAATAGGAAGAGAAAGAGCGCGCCGGCGACTCCTTCCTCCTCCACGTTAGTTTTCCTGTTGTTTCCGTTCGCAGGTCCCATCTTACGTGCTTTGCAAAGAACGCCCACTGTCCGTGCGTCCCTATACACCAATGCGTCACAGGCGGATGCACCCGTTATGGTGGCAGGGCGGCATATAGTGCTATCATTCTTCGCCAGTTTTAAAGTTCACTGCATTTTACTTCAGATTTTATCATTGGCTCCAGTGGCCCCATTGTCAAAAGATCGGCCAATCGATGCAGCACAAGACAGTCGATGGCAGGAAGGGTAATCGAATGAGTCGTATACTGTATATCGACTTATAGAACTTCAGGTGGTATCGATAGCTACACAGGTATCGAATCAATCACTAGATGTCCTGACGCAGGTTTCGCTGACACTTGAAAGAAATTGTGGGGAAGGCCTATCTCTGCATTTTCACCTGTAGTACGCTACAACTCAATTTCAAAAGCGGCAAACGCCATTTAAAGCAGCCCCTCCAGCCAATGGCGTTAACCTATTCTCCCCTTTGATCGATCCCCTTGGGCCTGCTAGTGTGAAATCGCGGGGGGTGGCAGATTAATGGGGAATAACCACCGGTTAATCGGATTAACCGCGGCGTCATGATAATCGGTCGACGCCATTGGCTAAAGGACCTCCTTTGAGGGCTGTTTACCGCTTCGTTCTTGAGTTGTATACTACTATAGGCACATTAAATCGCGAGAAATTCATGGCGTTTTTGTTTTGAATCGCGAATACTTCAGAATGTGCTACAATGTGCGCGCCTTAAAGAACGTTGCTGTAAAAAGATCTGCCAGGTAAATGCAATGTGACCAGACATACAGGAAACGTACTGGGATCCATACTTAAATTAATTTTGTCATATTTAAAAAGCATTTTTTTCTATTTATTCCCGTCTTTGACTTGAAGGTAAGCGAAGTTGCAGTTTACGATAAACGCCACATAAACTTTGACAACCGAGCGGTGGCAAAATTGCGGCGCTAGTATGACCTTTTGGTCTGCGTGCTAACATGTTGTGCCCTTATTGCATATCTTTTTTCAAGTTTCGTGCACTAAATTGTTTTCAGTCGCTCACGATGTCCGTATCCTATATGAAATTTCTAAGGAGACAGACACGTGTTATCTCGACAACTGCAGGTCGTCGACAATGAAACGCCGGTGTCAACAGCAGATGTCGTTGTCGCCACGCGCCTATCATCCGCGCTGACAGCGCGGAGTCAAGGAGGAGAGCTAGACGTGGTAAGTGTGGGGACAGGACGGGGCGAGAGCTGTCTGAAGTTTCCGCGGCGCGAAGTCAACGCATGCACGTGTTCAGGCCGGCAACTGGACGCTGGCGCTCTGCTTTTCGGTCTGTAATCATCGATTTTGCCTCAGGCTCGAATGGGGAAACATAGACGCTGACTTGTATCAATTTGGACCATATCGACAGCAGGCGCTGGAAACAAACAAAAAAAAAACTGTCGTGGGCTGTATTCAGTGCACAGCTGGTAGCGGTTGTCGTGACTTTAATTCAAATTCTTAGTCAACGTGTGTGTTACACAAGCGTATAGTGCCCGAACAACGCAGACAACCGGAGGGCAGGCGGCGGTAATCGCAGCTGGTGATTGGTGCGGGCGCAGTGTCCTTTTCTTTTCTTGCATAGGTATTTTTTTTTTTCAAGCGAACAGGTTGCGAGAATGAAGCGGCGCCCTTCTCATTAGGGCTACATCACGTCGCCAATCTTTGAGGTCCCCGAGGGCGGCAATTTGCAAGACAGAACGTTGACTCGTTCTACGCAGTTTTTGCTGCCCGGCGCCACAAAACACAATCAGTGGGATCGGACGAAACTGTTGATATCCACTCACGTCGCCGAGGCGGCCGTTCCCTCGGGCTTATCCATGCTGAGCAGTTGAAGGATAGCATTGACAAAGATAAGACGAATAAAATGGAATGAAACTAGAGCGATAGGAAGACCACCATAAGCCATTCTATCTTCGCGTCTGGCTATTAAGAAATCTTGCAATGTCGGCACGTATTTATCTATCGCGGCACTGACGTCCGCGCAAATGTGAACCTGCCTGCTAACCCACTTATCTGTACAGGTTCCTTCTAAGCGAAAGGAAGCACTGAAAATAAGGCAGAAAGGTGGACCGTCTGAGACATTCAAGATGATTGACTGCTTCATCCCATTTTGATTCGCTCATCTCCCCAGCCTTAATATTTGAGTACTCGCTTCCCTACCCGTACGCCGTGGTCAAGTTGATCGACGGATCATCTCTGTCTCTGTTAAAAGCTTCCAAGTGAGCCTTCACAGCTGCCTTCGCATCAGAGCATCTAGGAGAAGTAGGAATCACTTTATTTCGCTCCTATATTAAGCGTACAGGATGTCCATAGCTTCGTGCACCAAAGCTAGTTCATCGTCCCTTTGAGGCGACGCCAGCCGGCACGCCGAGAGGGAAGAGAAAGGTTGATGCGCAGAGCGCTTCTTGAGCTAGTTGTCCCCTCAGTATCAGTACGAGACATCGAACATATTTGTACCCCGCCGCGGTGTCTGAGTGGTTACGGTGCTCGGCTGCTGGCCCGAAAGACGCGGGTTGGATCCCGGCCGCGGCGGCTGAATTTCGATGGAGGCGAAATTCTGGAGGCCCGTGTACTGTGCGATGTCAGTGCACGTTAAAGAACCCCAGGAGGTCGAAATTTTCGGAGCCCTTCACTACGGCGCCTCTCATAGCCTGAGTTGCTTTGGGGCGTTAAACCCCAATAAACCAGTAACATATTTGTTCCCGCTCAAGTTGGGAGAATGCAGTCCTTGACCAGAATAATGTGCTGACTGTGACCCGAGTGCGATGCATCGGTATCTCTTTGGGTACAAATAACTCAGAGGTCAATAACACAACCAAACTCGTCTTTCGTAAGCCATCGCGGTGTTTGCGCGATATGTATGCGTACTTAGGGCGATCAGCATGATCTGAATAATCAAATCAGGCCCCAAGTTATTTCGTGTACGTTCAGGACAAGCGCAATCCGTGGATAGGCCGGTGAAATCAGACACAAAAGTTCCAACCCAAAACCTACAAAAGTTTCGACGCCGAAAAGCTTAGCACGGAAGTTGTGGAGGGAAAAGAAGCTGCCACATTCTCCGGGGTTAGTGAAGCCCACTTTCATCAAGGTATACAAGGCATCCCAGCAAGGCTATTGTGTCCTTCGTGGTGTCAGCGCTAGGCTTATGTGCGCCTCAACATTCCACGGATTGCGAACAAAACCAGCCTCCCCTGATCACCGGCACACACAAAGATTATGCTGCCTTTCCCAAATGATTGTACGTGGAAAGATTTCACATGATTGCAGACAGTTTGGTTTCCTCCACCACCTCCTTAGGAGCACGTGATCACTGTCGTAAAACTGGTCATAGTCATCTGAAAGGTTTTCACAAGGCTTCGCAGATAATTCCCAACATACCATACATCATGCCGCTGTTAATTACGGCAGGAAAGAGCCACTTTAAAATGGGCAGCCTTTGATGATTGCAACGCATCCCGATCAAAGCCATACCCTGCGTAGCCCGCCACATCCCTATAACACGGACGTCAAGAGAAATCGGCATCAGAAGTTAGAGAAATTTATCACACTGCAGTGAAAGAAGTCATGACATCAATTTCGATGGGCTTTGGGGTAAGTGCGGCATTGCCGCTAAGGACGTCGCCAATGCAACTGCTGCTGTCTCTATTACGTTGACAAGAGAGCGGTATACTGTGAGGCAGCTTCGCATGCCTGCACGGAATGCCGAGGTGGCTTGTGACACTCCGGGGTAGTGGAGACGTCGTTTATGCAGCCTTTACCTCTAAAGGACTGAAAATACAATTACTGACCGGGCCCTACCGTTGCAAGAAAAACTGTCATGTCACCTGTGACTGTGAGTATAGCGTTCATGAATTCATATTTCTTTTAGATTAGGACGGTGCAACCGCCAGCGTGCAGCACTAAGGAACCAAACATGGCCTCTGCCATTGTTCCCTCTTCCACATTTGACCCGTGTATCCTTGTGCGGCAGGGTAGAGGGCCGACACAAGATGCGGCCTTTTACTGCCGGCAACATCCCAGGATCATTTGCTTCATTATTCTTTGGCCAAGAAGGATCCCAGACCAAACAAATATCTTGAGATTTGCCCCTATCAAGGGCGTGTAGACACTCTGTGCTTGAGTTTTCTGAACACCCAACCTTGTTTTCCTTTTCTATTATTCTATATCCATACGGCTGCCGAGCAGACTTAGGCTAGTTAACCTTCGCTGCCTTACCATTACCTTCTCTGTCTGCACTCCTTAAACTGCCACTCGGCTGCTGCATTTTATTCGTTTTTCCAACCGCCCTCTTTTCATGCGCCTAGAGTCGCGGAAGTAGCAATGAAACGGGGGCGCTCCGAGAGGCATATAGCTCTTAAGTAACATCATCATCATCATCATCATCATCAGCCTGACTACACCCACTGCAGGGCAAAGGCCTCTCCCATGTCTCTCCAATTAACCCTGTCCTTTGTCATGAGTGAATATAAAAAACCTCGCCACCTTTCTTTTCATTAAATTGCTCTCTCTAATCGACCATGCCAAACGAAAGTATGACTTCTGCTCCCAAAACAAGGGCCCAAGCACCGAGAGAATTTAATTTCGGTGTTCGTTCAATTGAAGCACCCATCGTTTCACAAATCTGAGCCAACCGAGGGGATATGAGGGCACGTTAACGGTACCCACCATTTGTTGAGAATTCGCACAAAAAAAAAAATCCAATGCATTTTTTTTTGCAATTGATCGCGGAGGTCGGTAAACTCACCGCGAATAATCCAATGGCGGAATCGTAAAATAAGCAAGTAAAGCATCACGCTCAGCAAACAACACACAGGACTGCAGTTCTTTTTGTTCACTGAAAAAGTGGTAACCGTTAACGACGTCATGGAATTGCGTTCGCCGAACTTTCTGTTTCCTTTTCCCCGCCGGTGGGCCCCGTCCGGGGACGTGGCGGGGGCGGTGGCGTGCGCACCGCGGCCTGGTGCCCGTGGTTTTCCTCTCCGGGCGCGGGCCGTCTGCGCGTGGTGCGCCCGGCCCTTCGCGGGGGCTGGCCCGTCGCTTGTGCGTTTATGAGAGCGCGGGGTTGCCGCGCGCACGGGTTCCCGTTGCCCCCCCCTCGCAGCGGCGCTCTCTTAAGCGGCGACAAGGCGCGCAGAAAAGCTTGACGTCAGTGGCTTTTGCACACGGGACGCCGTTGCCCCTCGCGCCTCGCGCGCGCCGACCGTCCGGCCGGCGAGCCGCCCCGTTCAGCTCAGCGCGGCGAGGGATTGAATCCAGTCCGCAGGCGGCCGCGCTCTCTCCTCCGACGCCCCCGAGAAGCGAGTCCCCCTCCGGGAGGAGCGACGGCAGTAGCGCGCACCCGCACGCACGCACCACCGGCGGCGCGAAAAAGAAGAGCGGCGGAAACTTTTTAGGAGACCCGGCGTGCAATCGATTTGACGCCGTTCGAGTTGCGAGCGCAGCGACAACCCTTTGAAGCCACTCCTCACTCCCGAGATTAACTTATTTTCTCTCCTTGAGCGGCGGAGAGGCGCGGCGATCGAACGAGAAGGTGCGCGGTTCGGCGAAAACAAACAAGGAACAGAGTAAATACACGTCGGCCCGAGAAGTGCGGTGTAGGCAACTGACTCGCCTGCCGGACATCGAAACAAGCACAGGCGGTCCAGCACCAGGAGTCTCCGGCGAGAATAATCGACTGACAATAGAGAGCGCAAGGGCGGACTCCTAAACAAGACTCCGGAAAGAGAACAGAAAAAAAGACTTCGGCGCCATGGTCGAGTCGGTGATAACGGTGAAGCTCCAGCGTGGAGATGGCACCTCGTGGGGCTTCCGGCTCTCCGGTGGCAAAGACTTTGGATACCCGCTCTCCATTCAACGGGTAAGTGGGACTTCGCTCTCCGCGGATCCGAACATCATTCGGAGGCCGCCTTCCGGCTGACCGACGGTGCGTTCCGAGAAACCGAGGCAGTCTGTGTTGCCTGAAATCAACCAGGAGCCGAGAGGGATCCCCGCGGCCGAGCCTGGCGTTCGTCTTTCCCGCCGTGCACGGCGGACCGACCGCTTGGCTCGGACAGCGGGCGCTAAATTCGGAACGCCCTTGTGCAATTTCTCAGAGGACGCGTGTGCCCTCTGCGCGCTTAACAGACGGGAACATGAGAAAAAAAAAAAAGAAAGTACGCGAGGATGGTGTGTCCTGCTCTATGGTTCTTGGGAGCGTCGCAACACGAGTTCAAATGACGCGTCTGACATTTGAGCCTGGTTTGCGGCAATTGTTACTTTTCGTCTAGACCACGCGGAAGAATAACGTTCTGTGGTTAGAGCTACCAACCTCATGCCACCGAAAAAAGCAAAGATGTAATATGTGTGGCATCCGTATCAGATGTTAAAGCGCCAGGTTTGCTCGTTGTGTAACGATGCCTGCTGATTAGCATTCCTTTACCGAGCTTGGAGAGCAGAAAGATGTTTCGACATCGATCTACACATTGGCTACTCCCAGCTAGATTCGGACTCCGTTTCATCGAATACATTCTTGCAGTCTTTGTCACAGACATATTATGTAAACTGAATGAATGCTTCTTGTAGGAATCCATTGTCACATATTACTAAACTACCGTGGGCGAGGGCGCCTCCATTTCGGTCACTTAGCATGAAGGGCATATGTTTAGGGCTCTGAACAAAGACTGCAATGTATGGCACTCTAGATATGTCGCGACAGATCTGCTTGGCGATTTCGTTAGTCATTGAGGAACAATGAAGATATTCCACATTCAAATGGCAAGAAAAGTTGTTGCGAGGCAAGTGCTGGTGCAAAATCAGAGACTTGCACGCGAGAAGGAGCCTGCAAACGATGGTTTTGCTTTTAGAAAGTAGCAACTTATGAAGTCGACGAGCAAACACGTTCCTAATGGAGTCCGCATTGAAACCGAATGGAATTCGCATCAGGAGGCACATTCAGAGGTCAGAATATATAAAAAAAAAAATGGGATCGGAAAGAAGTGGTAAAAGAGGAGGCAGACCTGCAGCGTCACGAGCAAAACACCATGCTTAATAATCAGCAAGGTTTTCTCTGCTTCTCTTTTCTGTTAACCCATCGTAGTCGCTTCTTTTCGGTAACACTGTTGTTTGGGCCTCAGCCAGCCCATCTCGAGGAACCTTCTTATGGGCGTGTCCTCTTAATGAAGCTCCTTATTCGTCCGCTTCAAATTAGCCGGCGGAAAGCTCCCATCTTTTTGATAAGGTACACTCCAACAAGAAATGGAAGCTCCACATAGGATGATAATACATATTCTGTTATTTCAAAGATAACTCAGGCCAAATATATACATTTACGAGGAGGTTGCAGAGCAAGGCGGTCCCGCGAAAGTATTTCCTATCCGTTTGTCCTGGCGCATCGCCAAGGGGAGCTTTCCACGCCACCTTGTGAGTGATTTACGGCCGTTGAATACTGCAGTTTTCCGTCATGGAAACGCAACACGGATATGCATTCTCCCCTCAACTCGCTTTCCGCGAAATGTGCGGTACTGCACGTCAAGTGCCAAATGATTTCATCTCGCTGGTATTGGTCTTCTGAGGTTGCTGAAAATAGCGGGGATGAAAACTGCTATCGTCAACCTTGGACAGATGGCGTGGTCCAGATCTCTTCCGGAGCATAAACAGCTTCCATAAAGCAAGCCGTGGTGCACTCGGCGATGCGTGCAGGTGACGTCACGTTAATGAAAGCCACTTTATATCTGCTCGGTGCTTGAAAACTTCTGTACATAGAAATTGTCTGCTGGCTCACATTAAGCTCACATGCTTCATTCATTACCTGCAAGGACTGAAGTCCGAATTGAGTTTCGAGTTTTCTAGTTCCCAGTGACTCAGGGAGGGTGAATGCCCCGCTAAATAGAGAAAGGAGGGTCGGAGGTATGTGTTTAATCCATACCACCTCGTACCCTAGCGCATGCTGGCGCTTTCTATTTTCGCCGTCGTTGCTGAAGTCGGAATCGCATGTCGGAATCGGAATCAGAAACTTTCCAGGCCACTACGCCAGTGACTGGATCCTGTGGCGAGGCTCTTTAGTAATGCCCTTGAGATTCTAGAGGCGCACGAGAATAGAACAGAGGGACCCTCCCTTGAGAGTGGAGAACGCCGTAGCCTCCGCAGCAGCACAATCAGGCGGCTTGACGACTACTCGGTCGTGCATGCACTGGTCTGGCAGCTTATGACAACGATTCATTCATTGCTCATTTGCGCGCCTCTGAATACTTTGTGCCAGTTGGGCGAACCGACAGAATACAACTCCCACATCCGTGCCCCTGATACCACGCTGAGCACTCTGTGAAAAAAAAGAAAAAGGAATCACACGTCAGGCATGTGGGATGTGCTCGTATGAGGCGCACGGCTGGGAGAGCGGATTGACGCGCAATGTTATGGAGTACATCTGCGATATGATAAGAAAACAATTCACAGAGAACAATTAGCGCGCCGAGATATAGAGGCGCAAAGAGAAGTGGCTGGAAGGTGCAGGCGAGGCAGCTTCGATCAGGCCAGCATGTTTCTTCGCAGAATGATATTTTATGCTCCGGTGAAGATAAGGGAGCATAGCTCGAGTCCTGGGGACCGATAAAGACTGCGATTAGAGTGCTCGGAAAGGTTTGTGTGCCCTTTGGCCCAGTTTCGACGCTCTGTATCTGGGCGCTCCGCATTCGCTTGATGGACGCAATCGCCAGGAACCGAACCACCCATGCTCGACAAGAAGCTGAGGGAGGTTTTTTTACGCCGCGAGTCCGCGAAGGTGGTAGCGCTGCAGCCGAAGGACGCCAGAAGTGCGCTGTCGATTTTGCGGTTAAGCGACGTTGGCTTTGCCCATAAGATTTCCTTTTGTGTTAACGACTCTATGACACGTCAAATTAGTTCATATTGGAAGCGACCAATCAGAACTTGGCCCTATTGGGCATTGTTCCCTCGCGTCCCTTAACTTTATTCTACTGAAGACAAATCTTATTTTGTTTTTTGGGGGGACATTTAAAGCGAAAAGGAAACAAGAGTGGAACACGGAAATTTGCAGTGGTATATGTACTAAAATCGGCAGTGTTTTCAAGCCTGAATATAAATTATGCAGTGGAAAATAAAAGGCAATTGATAACTTGACTACAGCTACAGCAGCTGCCCCATTTTATGCCTACAACAGACAGTTTAGTCTTCTCTCGACATTGAAAAGTAGCGGATGCTTTCTGCCAACATCGCTGCGTGATACGCCGGGTGTAAGTGCTTGGCAGCCTCGAAGGCAGCGGGCAGTGTCAATAGGCGACTTGAAACAGGCTAACTAGGCATCTGATTTACCTCAACAAATTTACCTCAACACATCACCAGCGCAAGCCTCGCTGCAGTGGACAAACAATACTTTAGCAGTGCTTCCGAAGGAAACCAACTCAGAAAAGAGAAAAACAATAGTCAAAAGTAAAAATACATGTCGGCAATATGATAGGTTAATTTCCCCGAGCGTTATCTAACTAAGCATGATAACAACGCTGCCGACATGTAGCCTTGAATTTTTGTTTTTCTCTCGTACGCGTTATGACCAGTTCATGCCAACGAACCAGAATTCCCTTTGTTAAATAGATTTTAAGCCAGTCAGTAAAATGCCACTTTGAATTGCTATCTTCTATCATCCCCCGCCTGCAGCACGATCGTTTGGTTACTAAATAATTTATTGCTCGAAGAGCATTCCTTTTTTCTCTTTAGGTCGGCCATAGTGAGCGCCACGAGCAGGTTAGCATCATAGATCGGGTCCATGGCGTTTCGTGTAGTGGTCTGCCAACCGGCAGGACCATACGCGCTTAAAATAGCCTGTTGCGGGATGAAAGTGAAAGGACTCTCCTCTCGGTTTCTGTGTCAAGCAAAACGGGAAAGGTCGGGAAACAACCGGAGGACATGACCGTCCCCTTTCCGCTTCTGTACAACCACGCACACAACTTTGAGGCAGCGTTCGAAGTTCTTGCCGCTTATCACCGACTAGGGTCGATAAAAAAAAATAATGACGATATGCAACAGCCCTTACAATACATCGAGCTCCGTACTTATTTCAAGTGGTGTCATATCTTTTATTTTTCCCAAAGGGATGATAAAAAAAAAAGGGTTGAGAAAGAGAGCTATTACGCCGAGCAACTTAGTCACGGTTTTCGTCACGGTTTCTGCTTCGCTTAGTTCAGCATAGAGCCCAGCTGCGAGTACGGGTTTTCGAAGCTCACTGCTGTGTGTTTCTCATATTCTCTTAGCTCGTGCTTATTGTGAATCATTGGCCCCTTTATTTCATAAGTTAGAGGGCAGATGACTTCCTTGATTCTCAGATCGTACCGCAGCGGTGGCCTAGTGGTCTCAGCATACGCCTCGCATGCGGGAGGTGTGGGGCTCGATCCCCAGTGCCGCCAGGTGCCCACCGGTGATACAATGGGTGCAAGCTGATACTCCAGCCGACCTGGTATTCTCCTCTTAATCTTAACGAACAAACGTAGCGTTGATACAGGACACAGAAAGATGAGAACAGGACGGGGCTACAACTTACAACTGGTTATCGATTTCATTCAGTTGTAAGTTGTAGCCCCGTCCTGTTCTCATTTTCCTGTGTCCTGTTTCAACGCTACGTTTGTTCGTTCAGATTATGTATGACCAACTGGCCCCACAGTGTACTCTGTTATTCTCCTCTTATCTTGGGTAAAATGACTGTACAATGGGTCTCTGACCTCACCCTATGTAAAGAAAAATATCTTGTGCCATGGCGCTTTTTGGCCAAAGCTGCCCTTGTGCTATAAAAATTCCTCCTCATCATCATCATTTTCAAATCATTGGGTGCAAGTCACCGACGCAGGAGGGGCAGCAATGAAAGGGAAAGTGTAGAATGATGCCCCACTGCAGCATAGCCAAAGTCAGCCCTCATGGCGTATTCCAATCGGCGATCTGAAGCAGAACGCGGAATCCGCGAAGAAGGACAGGATCTGTCTCGTCCAATAAGGACTCTGGACTTGAATCCAAAAGCCGATTTAAACAGCACACACACATTTCCACATTTTTTCCACATTTTTCGCGTACAGTCAAAGGTCAAAGGTAAAGTACGTTTGAAAAGCAACAAATACGATGAAGGCATAATATATTGCATGTTGTCATTCGCTGCTTCTATAATAACGCTTTGTCAGGAAACTGCACGCTTAACGCAAACAATCTCGTCCTTCTTTTTGTTTCCTGACCGATGGATTCGGTGTGCGCTTTCACCGAGCTAATTCGTGGGAGAGCAAAAAAAAATAAAGATTAATTAATACACATGGGCTCTGGAGTATGTCCGGGAGTATTACTTCATCATTCGCGCTGACGGCAAAGCAGGCCGGGAGTTTTCAAGCCGGCTTAGGACCTATTGGCGCCGAAGGTTGTACGCCACTGATGACGCAGCAGCCTGTGTCGCCAGTTCGTCCTTTTGCTCGGTCCGAGGAAAACACAAGCAGTGCGCCGATAGCAATATCCATCGGCTCAGTGAGTCACAAAGAAGGAGGAAAATAAATAGTGCGCTAGCTTAAAAGCGCCGCTTTCACTCAATCCCCCCCGAGTGGAGCTTCATGGAAACCGGTTTCAAGATGCGCGAAAAAGGGAGCCCACACGCGACCACTGCACTTCACCGTACGCCTGTACATACCAAATAGGTAAAAAAAAAAAAAAGACAACGCATGACAGGCGTGGCGAAACGTTCGCGAAGTACTTGGAGGAAAGCGTTTCGCAAGAAAAATATCGCTAAGAAAAAGCAAAGAAACGGAAAAGACGACGCCGGAAAGCAATAAAGTTCGATGCAGGGAAGCAAATGAGCAAAGACAAGCTATCTGCGAGCCGCTCGCATCCGAACTGCCATGTGCATGACGTGGAAGACATTCTTAGCGCTCGGGCATACGTTGAAAGCGGTTGCAACATCACTGCGGAGTCATCACCACTGCCAGTCAGCGAACGCTTCTCGGTTAATTTGCATGCAGACTTCGCGTCGGGAAACGAGGAGCCGAAAATAAGTTGAAATCCGCGCCATTGGTGTGCAGACGTCCTGTAGTCTTCCCTTTTATTTTCTCGGAACGTAGTGAAAACGACATTATTCCGGAATGGAGGCAATCGTGTATAGGAATAACCAGGGAAAGCCTAGCGATGATACGACGATAGACACCTTCCTGACGAACGCTATCAGATTGATTTTGAGTTTATCCTTCGGCGTATCGCTATTGCTTGAGTTAGCGGAACGGCGAGCGTTCCACTGGTTTGAGTGCATTTCTCTAGCGGATGCGGCGTTTCAGTGTAAACGTGTGCGCAAACTGACCAGACCCGCGCTTTCGATTAGCTTTCGCGATTGCCGTCGAAGAAGCGATGGAAGAACTTTTCTTCTTCCAACGCGCGTTGGTTTGTGGTCAAGAAAAACGTAGTGCAGCCAATCAAGAGGCATAGCTCATTCCGCTTTCGCCGCGGTCGACTGGCGTCCGCGGAAGAATGCGCGAAGCGGCAGGAAGCCCAACCGTCAGGGCTGTGCTCGCTCGTGGCGCCGAATACGAGGGCCTCCGGGAATACAACTGCGCCATCGCGGATCTTCGCGCATTCCCCAACAGGGGTCCGCTTCCAAGTTGGCGCGGCAGCTGCGGCAGTGCAAAAGGGCACGTCGCAAAACACGGAGCGGGCGCGGGACGCCGCTGCCTCGTCCCTGTTTATTTTCGGGCGGGCCTCCGCCGAGTGGCGCGACCCTTCAACGCGGCCTTCTCCTCTGTCTCTGTCGGCTCGGCACCAGAACACACGCACAGACAAGCAAACGCAAAATAAAAGCGTGCGCTGAAGATCCCCTTCTCTCCCGCCGCGTCGCATGTGACAACGTCGTAGCGCATGCGCCACCCGCAGCCAGCGAGCACTATATCAATGTCGACTACGGGTTTGGATCCAAATGGGTGTTGGATTGTCAGCGACTCTTCAATAAGCAAGAATATTTGTTTCCGTGCCAGAGAGAGAGCGAGAGATATCAAGAGCGAGAAAAGATAACAATTAAGTTAGGAATTAATAAAAAGAGGGGGGGGGGGGGGGGGGGGCGTTGGAGAGGCAAGACAGACACGAGAAAGCTGGCAAGGGGGACGTGTAAACATAGCGGGAGAGCTTCACAAACACCCCGAAAATACCAGCAGAGTTTAGCGGCCACGCTGTGTTTTCTACTTGCGTCCGTGCGGACCTCATAAAATTTGTCTTTTTCAGAGCTGTAAGCCCAGCACAAGTCGTTGATTACAGTGTCAAAAGATAAAGGGCTGCCTGTTGAGTAAACAAAATTGTGGGCAGTCACGATTGGCGAAGCTCTGCTATATGAAGCGCTTGGCGCCGAGGAGGTACTACGTCCAGCACTTGTGTCGATTGCGCTTTGTGAAATAACGGAAAGCAGCGCTGACCTTGAATGTGTTTCCGTTGCATCGCTACGACTTGAGAGGATCCAATTATGTGGGTGTTAAAGAATAACAATTAACAGCACTGAAGATTCGCTAAATGTTGCAGTGTCATTAGGACTGAGAAATACAGCCCCGGAAATGCACCGGAGTCCGAAAACGCATATTTTGGGCTGGACTGCAGTCCTAAGCAGCAAAATGAGGGCAGAGTGCTGCAAGATCTGGTTTTTCGCCTGTGTTCGTGCGTCCCTCCGCTGTCTTATGCTTGCTTAACATTTCCCATATAGTTATATAATCCTTTCATTTTTCATATCACCGTCAAGCTTTTGATGTGCGCAGTTTGAAAACGAGAAACACCTCTAAGCAATACCGAAGGGTAAAAGATTCCGCACGTATACTTAAAGTTACCGCTTTTGACCATTTTATTTTAACATTGTCTCGATGGAACAGCCACGAAGCCCAAAAAGCGAAAAACGAAACAACATTATGAAAGAAGTGTTCGCTGTCAACTTTCATTACTAAAGGCATTAAACCGATATTTCACTCGTTAACAACGCCCGGAAATATGACGTCATTTTGCGTAGGCTATGTATCAGCTTGCTTTGCTAGTTTTGGGCCGCCTTCGCGTTGGTATACCAGCCATGTTTGCTTCGCCTGAACTCACTAAGCCTAGGCACCGACGGCGCCGCGTCCCTCAAGCGCAGGCTCCTTCCGTTCGAGGTCGCCACTTCGCACGAGGCTTAGCGCATACATGCGCGTAATGAGGCCTAATCTGCCGGCGGACGGCTCCAAATGGCCAGTGCGCGGTTCCCACAGGAGACACCCTGATGTGCGGCTATCTCTGAGCAAGGTTCGAGAAGGAAGAGAGCGGAGACTTCTTTTTTTGTTTTGGGTTCCTCAAAGTGCTGTCTCGAAAGGAACGAACCGAACAGTTTCCAGGCGTAACGTTTAGCTTTGGACGTAGTGAAGCGAAAGGCAATGTGACTTCGTGGTGGAAGTTATCCAGCTTCGCCTCTCTGCGTATGTCACAACGTGCAAGCAATACGCTCGTCCTTTGCGCAAATGCTTCGGAGTAACGAAACACTCGCACCTGGGACGCATATTAATGTTCTCTCTGCTTTCGACGTGCTTAGCAGCTACTTTTTCTCGATTTCCACGCACATACTTTTCCTCGTGATGGAAGAGACCGTGACATCAAGTACGTCGTTTCCTTTCCAAGCGTATTAGTTTCCACTGCGAGTGCCAGCCGGGATTGCGTCGTGTATCCGATAACCAGCGGAATTCCGCGCCCGTCTGTCTGAGAAGCTGCGCGCAACGTGGGTTCGGGTGTCCATCCGCGAGAACCGCGCGCACTGCCCAGTGTGGGCGCGCACGAACGGCTGCAATGCGTAACATGAGAAAACTTTCAGGGTCGCGGCAATTATTGCTAATTAGGCGGCGCTGCGCGCATTGCGATGCGCGATGCGGCGCGCGGCCACATTAATGAAGCCCGCGGCGCCAATAGGCGCTTTTGTTCGCACGATTACGCGTGCTAGGCACGGGACGCGCGGCGACGTCGGCGGCGGAGTCGTTGCGCCGCCGGGGTGGAAGCTTGGCAGAAAAAAAAAGAAAGAAAATGTTGCATTTCTTTCGCTGTTGAGGGCGCAGAGTAACGTGTGTATCAGTTGTGACTATGAAAAGAATATCATAGTTATTAAGAGAACATAAATTCAGTGGTCAGCGCGTGTCCGTTCTCCTTCCTGTATATAGTTTCGAGCAAATTAATCAAACCCGGTTCTCTGTGTGTCCTTCCGCACGCCCCAACATCAATCATTCCCGAGCATACGTCGCAGGGATATGGTTTGTCGCGCAGGGATCATTTGTCGCATACGGAGCTGGGAACTCTCAAATGGACCACAATGCCTCGTGTCGCGTGGATAAAAAATAAAGAAAAAAAATCCCACTTGTTTGTGAAAACCCGCTAACCGAATAAACCAGAAGGAGAGCTAGGTGGTTAATGTAAATTAACAGAAACCTACTGAAGCTTCCAAAGAATTCTCCCCAACTTAGCCTACACCGCGTCCGCGGATCAAGGGACTTGCAGTGGTGTGTAGTATGCAAAGCGACTGTAGCCACGGTTTTCTTTGCGCTCACTTGTTTACACACTCTGTTTATACACGAAGCCCTGATTGATTAACAAGGCGTCCCCTTTGCTTTGCTTCCCACGACGAAAGGGATGTTAAACGCCGCGGAAGGCGACCCCACCTCGCTCTACTTTCTCGCGCTTCTAAAGTTTTTCATTTTTTGCTCGCTCTTTCGGTTTTGCTGCACGCTAATCGGTCCCGTTAACACGCGTGCCCCGTATGAGCGTAGGCAGCCGTGCGCTGGTAGCGTATAAAACTGCGCAGATCGAAGAGAAAAATCGTTACGCGAGGGGGACAAAAAAAGGAAAAGATAAACGTCTCGGCTCGCGCTGAGACGTTTGCAGGGCCGGCGAGAACGTGGCTTCGAGAGGAGCTGGGAGACTATTCCGGGCGCCCCTAAATATAAGAGGGCCCCCGCGCCTTATACACAGCTGCGAGGGCACCTTTCGAGAGGGCCAGGCGTCGTCTGGGAATTTCTTGGGCTACGTGGAGACGCCCGTAGTTCACTTTATATTTCCATCCTAGAGTAAAGTGGAGATACTGGGCTAGAATTAGCGCGTGCCAAACGCACAGGCAGTGTGTGCTTGTAAAATTTGGCCTCGGTTCGTGTGTAACTTCAGTTTAAGAAGAAACGCAACTATGGCAATCGATGACGCCAAATCGCTCCTCCAGTGGTGAATAAAAGACGCGAAAAGTCCTCTGCCAATAACGAAGCAGGGGTCATCAGCGCTGGAGTGCTGCCTTCAACCTCCGATCAAGTTACGGTGTATAAACAAGGATTTGATAATATACTGAGGCAACTAATAATGTACACAGGTCTTTCAACGCATGCATTAAAGGCGACTTGTTTCATCCCCAGGACGCACCGGAAAGGAACGAAAAACGTGAGCGCGATTCCTCTCTTCGGTTTATCTGATTAAATTGGGTGGCAAAATGCGAAGGCTGTCGTCTCAAGAATTCTAACAATCTTCGTATATTCCATAATTCGGCCTTGAATGCCGAATTTAGGAATTTATTCGCGCTGCAAGAAAAAAAAAATGAAATATGGCCTTTCTAAATATGGGCCATTAGCTGAAAACCTTGATACCAGCACGAGATTCGAAATGCCTGTCGTGAGCGCTGATGTTCCGGTTCTAGCCGATATAATTACATAGCCAAGCGTGCGAAGCCCATTGCGAGACCTGCCACGCGCGTTTCACAGAGGATGACGTCCTAATAATGCGTGTGTGATATCGTATCTAAATTGGCCAGCGCTAATCGCGGTTTTCGCTGCTGGTCAGTTAAAAAAAAAACGGAAAGAAAGATAACAAAAAAGGCGAGCAGAACAAACAAGAGGGGTTGACTGGTACCTGCTTCGCTGAGACCTGCGTGCCGAGGAGGGACCCCGCGGTACGCTTCGCGTGATTAGTTTCGTAATTACGCCGACGGAACTGTGCGATTGACGAGAGATACCGCAGAGCACGTTCTCGTTTTGCCAAACGAGAAAAGAGATGGAAAAACGTGACTAGCGCTGTCAGTGTGGCGCGCCTATGCTCCCGCTTGATAATATCAGCATTTCCCCTAAAAGGTACCTTTATGAACTTAATTAAAGCATGGAAGTTAATTAGGCATTAGATGGATACAATTAACGCAGAGCTTAATCTACGGCTGGTAGAAGATAGAGCTCACTTTTTAAGACAGCTGTCACCATTCTTTAGTAAATGTGTGTACCCTGAAAAATTGAGCCAACGTTATGAACGCATCCACGTCCACGCGTATGCACACACGCACACGTTCTGGATATTGTACGATATGCAAAGAATTTCGTGCGTAGGAAGCGTTGTCCAAGTTTTTCTGAAGGCAGAGAAGGTTCACTGGAAGCCTAGTCTAAAAACGTCAAAAGAAGTGCGAAACATACAACTATAAATCGTAGCGCCCAGAAAGCCGGCTCAATACGGCACCTATATTCCCCAAAGAGATGTCCGCCACTACAGGAATGAGCCGAGCAGCGTGCCAAGTGAGAAAAGATGCCCTTGAGGGCTCTGTCGTGCCCTTGATGCAGTCATCGATGACAGGCCGTGCAGCGTTGCAGACCTACAGCGCACTGGCTGTACTGCTAGGCAAATGTCAGCGTGCACGGCCTTGGTATAGTATACGTGCACCAAAATTCTCCATGAGCCGTCACGGTGTCTCAGTGGCTGTGGCCTTCGGGTGTTGAGCACGAGTTTGCGGGAACCAATCCCGGTCACGGCAGTCGCATTTACGTGAATGCGGAAAGAAAAAAAAAACAGTTGTTTACTGATAATCTTTCTCGGGTTAAAATTGGCCCAGTGGCCGTAATTATTCCAGAACTTCCCAATACAACGTGCGTCGTAGCACAGTCTTGCTTTGGTACGTAAAAATCTATTGTCCATCAGTTAAAAAAACTCCGAGCGTTGACGACACTGACGTGCACACGTTTGATGAAAGGACACACCTCACGCACAAGAAAAATGAATTTTTGGCGAAAGAGGGGAGCACGCGTAGAGATGCTTCAAAGAGATCCTCCACGGTGATTTTCGAGGACTACTAGTGAGTAAAATACCTATACCAACAGGTTATAAGGCTGCACACGGCGCGAATGTTTCTCAACAGTAGCAATCATCACTGTTTTTATGCCTCAAGTCTCGCAGTTTATGGTTGCCCCCCGTATAGTGCAACATTGGGCGTTGGTTGCGGTTGATACTAAGTTGAGGTTGATAGTGACGTGCTCTTATCCACCTCAAAAACAAGTACAGAAAGTAAAATTGCACAATAACAGGCAGGTGTTAAACTTATGATCCAAGCGTCTGCGTATGCAACATAAATCACTTGCCATTTGCTAAAAAGATAACCTTTCAGACATGCAGACGACGCCTTTCGCCAATGCAGAGATTTCCGCGTATTCAGTGCTCGCTTCACTGCTTTCCCGTATTTCTCCGCCTGAGCAGTAGTAGTTACCTTTGAGTATTCACAGTCAATGTTTTGCGTAATGCTTTCCTTGTCACGTGGTAATCCTGCTTTGATGCTCGTGACGCCTACGATTCTTCATGCACTTTCAGGTTACTTTCTTTCGTTACCTTAATTTACTTTCTACCGAGTTTTGAGAACTTGTTTCCGCTACTTTTTCTTCTGTAAGAAATGTCAACAAAAGCACGTTTCCTTGCGATGCAAGAAAAATCATTTCCGGCAAGCGTACCTATGCCTTCGTAACCGCAAGGCAGTTAAAGGTGTCTAGCTTACAAAATTTACGAACGCAAATGTCTGCACTGTCTGACTTTTTTGTATGCATGTAGATGATTTCTACAAAGTGGTAATTGCGATCGCTGCTTCGAACATGCACTAACTGGGTTTTAACATTTCGCGAGCAGACGACAGGTGCTCTGTGATCTTTATAAGGTTCGTGGCAGATACGAGTGCGCCAGCACTTACCAGCGAAATAAGAAATTTCAAGCAGCAGTTACAGTGTGGGAGAGTGAAATGAGAGAGTAAAGGCCTCTGAGCCTGTGCAAGAAAACAAACAGATTCCGGCAGCAACAGGCGACACCTTTCTCGAGTATCCCTCATGAGTCTCGCGAGGCGTCCGATCGATTCAGCCGTTATGCTGTCAAGAAAGCTAAGAAGGCCCAGCGGTGTCCTTAGAGGCCGTGGCTGAGCTGTCACGAAGTTGCGGAAGTCGATATACCTAAGAGCAGGGGTAAAAAGGGAGCAGAAATGACAGGAAACCACGAACACGGGCCGGCTTCTTCGCTAAGCAGGCTTTCCTCCCGACTCGGCGAGCTCCGACGATATCTTACACTTCATATCCCGCTGGCTTAAACGATTATGATAGTGCCGTTTTGTTTCTTCCAAAAAGAGATCGATAAACCTGTCTGCAGGTTACGGACTTCGGTGTTTATACGGTTTAGAACAAGAAGCAATGAAAATGAAGGAGTCAACGGCAGGAGAGAAAAGGAAGGAAGATTAAAAAAATAGAAAGGAATAAAAAGCATCATCGAGAGCGTTGCCATCCGGCATCTGCCGCCGTGGCGATACAAGGCGACGGCCGCGGCGGCGTGGCGTCTGTAGGAAATGATACAGCGCGGGCCCAGGCGGAAACGCGGCCAGAATGCTTATGCGTGCCGCCGTCGCCGCCGTGTGTATGCACGCGCATACGCGAACGGTTTCAGCTGACGTCCGTCGAGCACGCGTAATGGTCTCTTCACGAGCGACAACAACTCGCCACGAGGAAACAATCTCTCACCGGCTGAAAGACGCGCCGCTTTCGCTACTGGAATGTGAATCACTGCGCGAACCCGCGCGTGCGCGTCCCAGAGAGAGACAGAAAAAAAGAAACTGAAGAAAAAGAGAAAGAAAACAAGCTCCGACTGCGAGGGCGTCTCGCGTTACGCTGCGAGGGGAGAAAGAGGATGGAAAACACGGTGGAAACACTGGTTGCACTATGGCTGTTTAGTCACAGCCCGCCGCCGCGCTGTCACGGTCTCCATTTATGGTGTTAGGAAGCGGACCCGATCCGAAGGCTTCGCGTCTTCGGATTCGGATTCACGTTCCCGCCGGAGAAGACGGGAAACGACGCGAGGCTGCGGCGGATATCCTTCGCAAAAGGGACGGGAAGGACGTGGCCGCTCGAAATGACGAAAACCTTCGGGTGATCCCTTGGTAGACGGTTTTACGCTTTGCGCTCGTTACAGACAATGAGGCACGACGGTGCATGAATTTGGTTTTTTTTTTTTTTTGGTGCCGACCATCATCCGCCTGGACCGCCGTGACAACGGTGAAGCAGAACACCCACACTGATGACACGACAAAGTGCACCTAATTATCATATCGTAAAAAAAAAAATCAATGAAGTACACTCCGCGCGCATAAACCCCGTGCATGCTTGTTAAAGGCCAGTCGCTGACTAACGAATTTCTAGTGCTAATTTCTCCTCATTTGTGTTTTTCCGAGCACGGAAATTATGTACTAAATGCAACCCAACTATATAGCCCGACATTCCGCCTATAGCTTAGCCCTTCACGGTACAAGAGTTGGAAAGAAAACACTAATAGGTGACTCGCCGTAAGTTCGCGTGGCGTTTGTGGCCAGGAGGGCCGATAAAAACATATAAAGCAAAAACACACGCGTTCGTGCACACACCGTTAAAAGCTAATGCCCTGCACGACGCAGCCAAATTCGTGCAACTGTCAAGCTGTCCGTTGCAATGCAAGCTGAACGGCCCCAACGGGCGCGTAGCCAGAATTTGTTCTCGTTAATAAATAAGCCTGTCGGCATGCGCCTCTCTCTTGCGAGTAGTAGCCAAGGAACACGTGCAAAACTAAGACGGAGAAATATCCTGTTTTTGCTGCCCTTTATAGCTTATTGGCATACTATAGAAAACCGACCCTCTAGAACTCTGCGCATCTCCTCCTTTCTCTGAGTGCATGTAAGAACTAAGAGAAAGTGACGGTTGGGATATATATGCATCCTGATCTCAGATGCACGTCCATTCTAGCAATGTGCAAAGCACTGCATTGCTGCTAATATATCACCAGCATACACTTTCGCAAATAAATCCAGGCGAAACAAGCCTGGATTTTTTTTCGTTAAATTAGTTTATGCCTAAGAGAAATTTGCGCAGTAAGTACAATAAACTTAACGGGCTCGTTATGCTCGCGTCATTTTCAAGCACCGGAGCGAAAATTCGAAGCCTGTCCCGGTTTCATGCAGACAGGTATAAAAAGATTACTAGAGTCCCGAGAGCAAGGAAAGCATGTTCGAAACAACCGCGCCCTAAAGTCGCGGCATTGAAGCAGGCCTCGTTTTTCTAAAGCTGCATTCCAAACGTTGGCACGCAGGAGTCAAGCATGTAATGACGACACACTGCGTTCGTTTCGTGCTCCAGGTTGCCAGATAAATTACCCAAGCAGTCAACTTCTCCACATCGTCACCGTCAAGTTCTAGGTATTAATACTTAAGTAATTAACGTAAGAGTTCATATACTGCAACCGGCAATTGCAAGCAGGAGATGGCTGTCATCGCAACAATATTGACACTAAGTGGCAAAATTTTTTTCAACGAAGTGAAAATAAGCGCCCATTTAACTTAAGAGGGTCGCGAACGGGAGCGTTCTTCGTTAATTGCGCACCCCGTGATAAGAACAATTTTCACGGGAGAAATCATGACCTTAGGAAAGGAATCCTCGGAACGAACCCCACTGGTTTGGCTAGAACTCGCACAGCCCTCAGTTTTATCAACTGCGCATAACAGAAGCTAAATCAGCATTTTGCAAGGAACAGGCATTCAGGACGTTCCATACCGAAATTGCGCGTAGCGCTTTGCGCCCAGGAATCCGGAAGTTAACGTTTGGCTTAGACTGCTCCTCGTAAACGTGTGTTCTCACGGTACCGACATAAACTTCGGGCATTAGTGCAGAGAATTCCCTGCGGCATTTCCATAAACCAGGCTAGGGTCGTTAAACCTGAATGTCTACCGGTATAGCTGTAACGTCTGCGTGCAACTTCAGTAATAATAATTTCAAATGACATTTCCTGGGAAACGAACACACCTGGAAACCAGAATCTGTCCTGCGAAAGGAAAAAAGAGGGTAACGAATAGCCTGCCTGTTGTCCATCTATACACTTTATCTACATTTCAAGACCATAAACTTCGTAATCTAAGCCACATAGAGTATCTCAGGTGGTCACGCGCCTCCCTATAGCCGCATCTGTATTGTGTGGTCTACAAGCTTGGCCGGCTAGGCACAGCATTTCTTTTTCTTTGTGTTCATTTTTCTGCAATAGGCGAGCGGGCTAATATCGCAGTCACTGCAAAAAACAATAATCAGCGCTCATTTTTAACGCTACGCGTCGCGTCTGGTCGTCTCGGACGGTATAGACCGCCTTCCAAGCGTCTGTCCACAGCTCATTCTTATGAGAACGTGAGGAGCCACGTACTGTGTTCCGCGCATTAATTTGGAAGTAATCATGTTCCTCCAGGGACGCAGCTCAACGACTCGAGGCAGTGCTCCGGCAGCTCGCAATGCTCGTCCAGGACGCTGACCTGACTTTATAACTACGAAAGCGAGACGCCAGAGGCGTGCCGGACACTCTCGCTGGCCGAGGCGAAACCTGGAAACACGCTACGTCGATCCAGTCTTTACTGCGCTTGCAGCAGATTTGGATGAGAGTGGAATACCGGGGCCCTGGCGTTCAAAGTTTCTTACCCCTTATTATTTTTTTTCTGGCGCCCATCACGCGAAAACAGTGAGGTGTGCCCGGACGCTCTCCTCTCTATATTGCCTCACAGAAGCCCCCCTCTCAAGACAAGTGGTGTTTACGCCTTGGCTTAAGCTTGTGAAAGCCCGCTAAAGAGAGACAGGTTGAGAAAAAAAATGCCTCTGGCCTTCAATCCCGCAAGAGCATAGGGCTCCTACAGAAGCCATGACCTCGTTAGGCCTACAGCCAATAACGTTATGAGGATTTCCAGGTGGCCACGGCAGTAGTGAACCTAAAAAAAAAAGAGAAAACCAACAGCTGTGCAAAGAAACCATCGCCGGCCACGCCTACAGGACGCACGTGCACGCGCTCCGCTCAACGCCGGGTGCGATAGGGAGAGGGCTTCGAGCATGGTTCCAGTATCGCGATTTTAAATTAACACATTACGACGTCACAGCTCGCGGGTGCAGAGCGAGGCCGCCCGACGCGGAAAGGAGCCGGCACGCTCGGATTGAGCCGCCGCACGAGCTGTCGAACGCACGCCGAAAAGGCCGCGACCTCCCGCTGCTCGGCCGATGAATGACGCCGCGCCGCAGCCAAGGCCGCCATGCAAATTAAGGCGCTGATAGGATGACGCTTGACGACGCACTCCCAGCTCCGTCGCACTGTCTCGCTGGAGACGCCATCATGAGAGCTCTTTCCCCTCTCTCTCACCTCCTCCTCCTCTATCCTTCTTTATGCTTTCCTACTCAATGTAGTGCGTCAGTCCATCTGTCGTGCCCACACAGTGCGCAAGTGAAGGTAGCGGAACTGCAGCCGTGTTACCTCTCCCGCGTTAGCGCGCCGAGGAAGGAGGTAACACAGAGAAGCCCGGTGCGCGGGCCCTATTACCAGCTCTTAGCCGCGGACGCGGCGCTCGCGTGCGGACCGAACTTAGTAAATTGGCTACGTTTATAGATGTTGGTACATGGCGCGGAACTCCAGTGGCGTGTTTCGGACAGCACTGCTTCGCTCCCACGCACGCTTGTTGATGTTCCTGTAGCTGGTTTTCTTTTTTGAGGCTTGAGTGCGAAACGCCCAGCTTTATGAGCCTTCATCGGCACAGTCGACGCAGAGCCCTGCTCTCTACTTCATTTTATCCAGGTTTCAGCCGCGGGAACCTTTGCGCCAAATCACTAACAAAGGTCAGGACCTAAGCTATACAGCCATAAACGCTTTTAAAAGAAAAAGGATGAAGAAGGGAAGGCTCAATCCTATTTAGAGAATGGGAACGTCGTGGAACGGTGCACGTCGAAAGTTCAGTAAGAACAAAGAGGGGCTCGTGGAATCAAGGCTAAAGTGCTTTTTCGACTGCTGGAGCTGTCCTAATTAGGTCTGCCCAAATTTTCTTCATTAGGTTGGGCCGAACTGTCGAAAAGTGGGCGCACCTTTACCGAAAGGAACTCGATGGGGTCAGCGCACCTCTGACCTCGTTCTTCTGACGATCGCTTTGTGTTTCCGCCTGCGGAAAAGCAAAGAGGCCGAACAGTTTTACAGAATGAATACTTCTTATGACCGGAAGCAGTCGGTGGATCGCTTAATGAGGATACCAGAGGCTGGATAGAGAGAGTAGACGGCGTCGGCAGTGCAATCGAGAGGCAGGATTAAGGAGGGAAGAAAAAAAAATGCTACAAAAATTCTGGGTATGTACAGTCTTTCAAAAAAGTATGCAGGTGTGAACGCACGTCGTCATAGCAGACTCCCTGAGTCATGGCGACTCGGCATGTGTCTTGTTATTCTCGATACTTCGAATTTCTGGCCAATGAACTAAAGAGTCGCCTTTATATTACCACGGCTCCAGAGCGCCGGAAACACCTAGTCATGACGCTTGGTCACAAGGCTTGACGACTGCTACTGTCATGCCCAATGGCCTGCATTTTTTTTGCAGACTACATATTCATTTACACTTCTAGGAACTGTTGGTTCCTCACTGCGCATACGCTGCAAAAGGAAATTTTATACGATCCAAGTCTCGGCGTAGGAAGCATGCAGCATGCATATCTGCTCCTCTCTGTTTAAGGATATCTGTAAAAGCCGACAGCTTGAGCAAATCTAGTAATGTCCCACTCATTGCGCTAAGATACATGAAGGACGTCAGCCATCCGAGCACCTACACGGACTTCTCGAGATCTTCCGTATTCGGCTACCGTTAGGTGACGTCACACAGCTAAGCAGAGGAACTCTATAGCGTCACACTAACTACAGTTTCCAGGCACACACTCACACCGGATTGACGGAGCGCCACGTCCGCTTGACTGAAAATAAGATTTGATTGCAATGCACGTAGGAGAATTGACGCTGCACAGCAAGAAATGTTGTGAGTCACTGCACCAACGCTTGACGCCCTTGCCCCTAAACAGCTCAGCATATGTGCACAGAACCCAACTGTAGAGCACGACTCCTTTCCAGCTTCCTCATCCCGGCATGACTTCCTTGTACAGCCACGCGCTTAGCAGAAAGATTCACCAGTGTTAATTTCTAAGAAATCTCACTGTTATAGTAGGCTGTGTAGGGAGGCCATGGCGGACAGTTACGTACGAACTTAGGTAACAAAAATCATTTTCGGCTACCATTTTGACTTCAATCGGAAATTCTTTATCTTCAATTTCTTAAATGTTGAAATGTTGAATGTATAGGAAATCCGGCTTCGTTTGTGCTGCGTATTGTTGTCGTTAACCGGCTACTCGCTTTTGATGGGAATCGCTCAACGTACTCATCAGGATTAGATTGAATGGTTGGTTTGGTTGGTCTATGGGGTTTAACGTCCCAAAGCGACTCAGGCTATGAGAGACGCCGTAGTGAAGGGCTCCGGAAATTTCGACCACCTGAGGTTCTTTAACGTGCACTGACATCGCATAGTACACTGGCCTCTTGAATTTTTCCTCCAAAGAAATTCAACCGCCGCGGCCGGGATCGAACCCGCGTCTTTCGGGTCAGCAGCCGAGCACCATAACCACTGAACCACCGCGGCGGCTAGATTTAATGGTCTTTCCTGAACAGGGAAACAGTGTGTTTCATTCTCTTTCTGGGTGGCATCAACAGCTAAAAATCCGAACACGCGATTTCAAGCTTACGGGAATGGATGGTGAGAAAAAAAAAACAAACGAAAACCTGCAAGAAAAGAGGTGCCGCGAAAGTGCTACAGGCGCGCAGGATAATACTGACTTTTCGAGCAAGAATGTGGATTGCGGCGAAGCGTAATCCGGCGATAAATGCCGCGGGCCTGTAGCTTTAGGTCGTCTGGAGTGCGGGGCTACGTTTTTTTCTTGCACGGGTCCCAGGCGTGGAGCGATCGCGAGAAGGGCTTTGCGGAACGTCCACTCACGGCCACTGGTGTGCGCGCGTGCCTTGTATGCACAAGGCTGACGGACCACCGGCAGAGCCTGGGAGAGTACGCCGACACCAATTAGCTCGGCCATCTGGGTCGTTCATGTCGTGCAAATCACTTCATTAGTCGAACGCGCTGCGCGCAATCCATCTCTCCTTTTCATCCTGTCTGCCTGTCTTCTTTCGCCTCAAGTTCTTAGCGGCCGGGAGGGAGAGGGAAAAAAATAAATGAGCTCGCGAGAAAGCTGAGGTCAGAATTCTCGTTCAAGAAAGTGTTGCTCTCCTAAGGCCGCAGCTTGCCCCACGTACAGAGACCGATGCAGGAAAGGTCCGCTCAACTTTTGCCTATTGCTCCTTTTTCAAACGAGTTCCGGTCCCTGATTTCATGATTTCTCTGCACGTACTCCTTGTTTCAATCAATGTATTGCATTTTATGTCCATTAAAAAAAAAAACACGGTGGAAACTGAGGTAAAAGCTGCAGTAAGCAGCTTGAAGGTCCTCAACCTCAGTGCAGTTCAACTTACTTTGTTACGTTGCAAACTGCACTCATCTTGATGGACGCTGTCTTGCAGTTATTGCACACAGTGACAACGCACAGTAGTTACGCGCTTCAAATCATGCCACATTACATAAAGGAAAGAGAGAGGGAAGTGAAGTCTTAGGAAAAAAAATATTGCTGTGCCCAAACGGATTTCTATTCTGCTAAAATCGGCACTAAATGAGACATATAAGCGAAATATACAGATCGAACAACGAATGGGAGTTCCTTGAGACCTGCACAGAGGATGATATCAGCACTGAGTGGTCTAAGCTAGCCTCATTGCGATTGTCCCAAGCTGCGAAGAGGCCTCTCTAGACCAATGCGGGGCACGTTGAAGAACGCCTGCTGTGATCGAAGTCAATACTCCGCTACGTACCCCTCTTCACCGCGTTTTGTTCCCACAGTCCGGTGACCAGAAACACATGGTCCGACGTTATATGCAGGGTCTGGTCTACTGCCAGTTTGCACGGCAACAGCCGGCCGCTCATTACGCTATTTTTTTTATCAATATACACCTCGGTCGTTAGAGGTAAACACTGAGCCAGCGCAATGAGTAATATTTGTAGCCAGCTCCAAACAAAAAAGGATCGTCGTAAAAGGAGAACACGAAGAGGAATCAAAGAAGCTCGACGCAATGCTGCGAACAAAATTCGCGGCCACATTGTGGGCTGACGATGAAAAGTTTTCCCGATCTACGTGACAGAGTGAAGGAGCTCGCCTGGGCGGCGCAGTAAAAGGGCAATCAAAGCCTTCGCGAAGGAAGAAGGAAGCTTAGCGCCACGCAAGGCCACAGCACCTGTAGCGCACAGCGCAAGCTTCGGCGCTAAGCCACACGCAGCGAACCTGTAACTAGGGCGCCATATGCATATACTGCGGCCCCGCGCGGGCAATTGGAACTTTCTTTATTCAACCTGACCCGTTGTTAGCCGTCGTAGGAGTCGAGTGGGAGCGAGCACGCGCAGTGGCCGATGGCGTCATATATCTTCCAATTAACACGTCCGTGCCGGACCCCACGACGGCGCTGCCGGCGGCCGACACCAGCGTCGCGCTGCGCGGAAAGCGCGCGGCGCTATCAGTCTGAATCAGCGCGCCATACGGTGCCGCCGCCCGCAGGAGCCTGCATTAGAGCTGGCGGCGGCCGACCGGTCCCGTTGGAAGAAAAATGCGTCTCGGGAAGGGTATAGTGCCTTTACCCGCCTGTTTCTGGCCGAGAAAACAGCATCTGGTTCTACCCGTGTTGCACAACCATTGTAGTCTGGGCTAGTAAAAAAAAAAAAAAATTACGGATTGCCTGCACTAACCAATAATGCGAATGCACATCGAGTCCTTGTCTTGTAAAAGACACCTGCAGTGGCCTTTTCTTTTCTTTGCTTTCTTCAACCTCCTAAGTTCACGCGCACTGCAATCCACAACTGCAAGTGAAGCTGGCATTATTATTTAAATATTTCTCGCGTCATTCAGTGCGCCTGGAAGTGGAAACCCTCTGCTGAACCAGATTTGTTTGGTTGATGTTGTATCGGCGACAAAAAGCGCTCGCCGTCAGGCCCACTGCAAGTTATTAAATTATTAAATTACTTATTAAATTAATTATTAAATTTAAAGTATTAAATTACTGGCCAAAAATTATGTTCCAATAACACACGGATAAGCTGCATGCATCAGCCCTGAATTAGTGTCATAAATAAGTTTCGGACACTTTCCCGAATAGGCTGAGTGAAGACACCAAACATATACATTGCGCGAAGTACGAATACGCAGCAATACAGCAGATAGGAACCATAAAAAATTCTCACCCACCTCAAGTACAGCAAACGCGGCTATAAAATCCAAGAAATGGTCAGACGAAGGTATCACACTGCGAAGCATTAAAGCCTAAGGAAGGCCAAGCACTGAAAGTATGAAAATCATCGGCGGTCATTACGTGTACGGTGTAAAACGTTAAACCGCTACACCTAGCGTATGTTTATTGACGGTTAAGTTTCTTCTCCATGTTTTGCGGCCCACGAGGGATAAAAGGGGCGAGTCTGAGCGCTTTGCACTTGAGGATTTTGTTGCGTTTGTAAAAGCGTCCTGAACAAGTTAAATTCACATGAGCAGACTTTTGGCTCTGAAATGAGCTGGCCACTTGAAATACCGACATTTGGATGAATTTTTTTTCTGCGTTTTGTAGAATCTATCTTGGGTGTTTCGTTGGTCTCTTGACACGGCACTTGGTTCTGCACAGAGTGACAAATTGCGACTTCTTTTTTGGCTTTCGCCTTCAGAGGCTCACAGTTTACGGGTTCAGCTCGACATTCCCTCTGACAACGGGGCGGAAAGTTTGGGCAGCCCCCTTTGTGCACATAAACTCAAGTGCAGATCGATCTGCAACGCAGCTGCGTGCACACGTTTTTATAACAGCCTTGTAGGCGCTGCCGCAATGGTCTCTCAGAGTTGCTAAAAATTTGTTCGTTCTGCGTCAAGATCTCAAAGCGCTTCTCTGATTGCACTCAGAACTTTAATATACGCTGCGTTACTTTCAAGTTGGTTGTAAACATCACGGATAAGGCAATATACTGTTAAATATGTCCGATATCAACAGCTTATGCGCTAAATATGCTGAAGCCCGACGCCAGAAAACCGCGCAAACGCTAGCGTTTTGAAAAGCGGGATGGAAATCTACACTCACGAGCAAAAGCTGAATACTACTCGCCGGTATAGCGCAGCTGTGCTCCTCGGTTGCTGCTCTCGTATCCTTGCGAATTTCGCTCCCGATAGTACATTAACGCAAGCAAGGAGCACTCGACCATCACCGCGGACCTCTTGTTATAAAATATTCTAAGGGCCGATTGGGGTGCACGGTAAATGTTACGCGTGCGTTCGGTGCAGCTTACTGTTTCGGCAGTGAATTCATACGACGTACCTTTTACGTGAGAAATAAAATAAACGCCATTCCCTGAAGTTTACTGTGGAAGAGCACAGCATAGGGATAAACAGCACTTTCCGCTAAGTGAATGCTTTGCTACGATATTTTTACCGCAAAGAATTGCTATCCCCTTTCTCCCCTTCCGCATCTCGATTCGATGGCTGTTCAAGAGAAAAACGTAGAAAATAGCCCCCACTTCCCGTAGAAGAATGACATATTGCAAGGGCGGCCCCGCCGATGTGGCCCGTTAGGTGCGAGGCGCCAGGTCAGTGGGCTTCAAATGCCGCGCTCGACTTCGGAGGCTGTTAGCTGCAGGGCGAGTTCGATACGCTTCCAGAGTAACGACTGCGTGATGCATGGGTCACACTCGGTTGGCAACCTTGGACTTGCAAAGCGGCGTATTACACGCGTGAGAGGATCTCTACGGCGTGCGACCACCCGTGCGCGCACGCTCCGGCTTCTGCTGCTTCAGCGGAAGAGGAACATGGCGGCGCAATGCTAATGAGTGTCACGCTTCGCATTGAAAACCTCACTTCCGACGAAGGTATGAGTCACGCGCCGCCACATCAGGAAATGAGGTGCAGTATCTGCGCTGAAACGGAGATGCTCTTTCCCTTGGCGGGGCTGTCGCAAGCTTCGATCTTGCATATCTGTCGAGGTAATGACGCCGTGGGGTAGCGCCCTTGCTTTGTTACGTGCAATTCTCCCACCTTTCTTGGCGGTTGCTAAGACGTGTTGCGCATACGCCCACGTAGCGAAGCACATGATCGTCAGAAATCAGCTGGCCTGTACTCGTACAGCTGAGCTCAATAGCGCGAAGTGTTCTAAGAACACTTCGAGCACAATTCTTTGAGCGGAGTGTATGCTGCACGCTAGGGTGATAGAGGACTCAAAGCTCGATACGTTTGCCCGACGCGTGTATAATTTTTCATTTGAAACGAGAAGACTGTACCTTACAATTGCCTCTGCCGTTCACTCGAAAACTTCGCGCACTGTACCACACATTTTCTCACTTCTTATTTTTTGCCCGCGCAGCGTCACAACCGCCGGGGGCTTTCCACCACTGGCGAAATTGCGAACAGGAGAAGGGGAGGAGAGCCCGTCAGCCAACGCGCTCTCTCCGCAGACAGTGTGTACGAATTCTCTAATCGCGGGGCATCAACAACTCGCTACAGAGCTCAGCCCAGCTCAGCTCGCTCAGTCCAAACAAGTGCGAAGCCTGGAATTGCGCAATGCACGTACGGCCGTACAAGGATCGTCGGCGCGTGTGCGGCGTCCCCGGAGGCAAGCAGTCAGGCAGCAACCGCGCGCTTTCCGGCCGGGGGCCCGCGGCGGGTGCGGCGCGTGGCCTCCTGTCCCCCCATCTCTTATCCCTCCTGTCGCTGCCGCTAGAATGTAAACCACCACAGGCGGTGGGGGAGGGGGGTGGGGGGTGTCAGCAGGGGCTGATCAAAGAAGCCCACACAGGGGCTATACACTGAAGAAGACCACGACGGACATACATAGAGGCAGGAACGAGAAACCGCAAAGGTGGGTGAGAGGAAGAGGGGGCAGTGAGCGAAGAACGCGAATCACGTCGATCCCCGCAGGAAGAAAGACTGAACTCGCGTTCCTGGCCCCCTTATCTCTCAGCCCTCTGTTTCTCTTTTTATGTTCCTTCCTTCTCCTACCGTCGGCACGGCGACACCATTCGAGGCGTTCACCAGGGCGGGAAGGCGTTGGGGCAACAACTGCTCGGCGCCGGAAAACCGCTCCAGAGAACGCTTTTCTTCGTTTTCGTTTTCTTCTTTTCGTGGCCTCCACCGAGAGGGACCCCGTCGTCCCCAGAAATTCTCCCGCGGCCTGGTTAATTTCAGCCCGTCAAAGATGACGCAATTCTCGGACGCTTTTCGAGCGTGTAACGGTGCTGAAAAAGACGCGTAAGGGCATGCCTAGAGTTTTTTTTTTTTTTTTCAGAGTCTTAACACACATAAGTCTATAGATACCGTCCATACGTCGCATTCTTCCAAGAGTGAGGGCAAAATATTTCTGCAGTGCTTCATGGCTGTAGGTAACTGGTAATATTTCAACATTTGGCGTCACAGAAATGTTGCAGTATTACAGTGGCCAAGAATAGCACAGAGCTTGCTCTCATACGTATTTTTTTCGTGTGTGTGTGATGACAGCACTCATTATGCGGGCCCGCACTACTGTGCATAGCGCGCGACAAATGGAACATGCTAAAAGTGCGCCCGCTCTTCTGGTATTATTGTCGTCTGTTGGGCAGATTCCCGCTCATCTGGTCATCTCAAAAACGCCGTAGACAAGGCTCGCCCCGTTAGCTACTCAAGAGCAATAAAAGGACGTACGGCAGGGGTCACAGCATAGCAAGTAGAGCTCAACGTCTCGTTATAAAGGGGACAAGTAGGGACCTTGTGCAGCCCTCGTTGCTGCACGATATGAAGCTCCTCCGACAGTGGCCTCAGCGATCGTCGGGTCTGATGCCCTGCCAAGCACTGCCCCGTTCCTGGAGGGCGTCGTGTCTCGACGATAGGCTATCACTTTGCCATACGCGCAGTCCTTACATCCTTACTTGACGCTTTTCAATTTTAATTCGGTTCTCTTTTTCTCTTTAAAATTTTCCTGTTTAACCTTTTCGTCTTTTCTTTTACACTCCCCCTCTGTCTTTGTTGGTGTTGACCCGGAGCGGCGTTTGCGCCAGAACCATGCCTTTAGGCGTAGGCTATCACAAATTTGTAGCGTTGTTCTGAGATAACGACGGCAGAGTGATTAACAACCTGTAGAGGACTGCTTGTATTGTGCAGAGTTTATTTCCCACGACTGTTTATTTATACGCCAAATATTCTAAATTTCTCTCAGTCACTGCTGCCGCTGGTGGAGCTGAAATGTAGAAAGGAGTTGGTAGCGGCGCGCTGATCCAGAGCTTTTTACTAGAAAAGGGGGAGAAATTGTGTCGGCCAGTATAAAGTAAGGCAGCGAACGCTACTCTGATACAACCCGTACTTATAAACAGAGGAAAGAAAAACTAAAGAAAAGAAAGAACACGTATGAAGCCGGAAATAAGGAGGACGTTATCGACTGACCCCACCGAAAGAGTCCGGAACCAGGGCTCCCAGAAACATACCTAAGCGAAATCTCATGCGTGGACGGCAAAAAGGCCTGTATCGAACGCACGGAGCCAGACCGCTAGTCGGACGGCAATGTTATTATTATCGTCGCCGACCCCTCTCTCCGGAAAGCCACACCTGGCGAGTCTTCTAGATTCGGTCAGCGTCGCGGAATGCCGCTCCCCGATGGTTTCGTCCGATGAACCTGAGTGGAAGGCTCGTCCGACCGTGCGGCGAAGGAGGGTCAGGCGGGACAGGACGGGGCTTCGGCTGCAAACAGGCAGGCAGAAATGCCGATCAGGATCTCGCTTTCTCGTGATGCCTTCTCCTTAATGCCGCGCGTCCCCAAAAGAAAGCGCGTCCGGTCTTTTCCACTCTCTTCCTTCTACTTCGTGTCGAACCACTGAACACGAGCACGTGGCTGTTCCAAGAAAAGCACTTTCTATTAGCATATACAGGTGAAAGTGAAGACGCTTCTAAAGCGGAGCCTGTAGTGAGCTCTTTAGACACAGGAATGTGGAAAGCAGAGGAAGCGAAATTGCATTGAGAGGCTGCTACCCATAGTTGAGCTCTGCGTGCTCTCTATGAGGCATCTTTTGTACTTTTGATGAAGTGTCTTCCGGAGGGCTAGTTGGTGCATTTCCTTCAGTTTCAAACGTGCGAAACAACGAGGGCACAGCAAGAGAACATGCACACACAGCGCACACAATTTCTGCGCTGTGCCTTTCCTGTATCCTCGTTGTTTCTCGCTGTTTGAAAATGTACTTGTTATGGGTGTAGCGCAGCAAAAAAAAAAAAAAAAAGCAGCCGTTCTTACAGCCGAGAAGAAAGCACGCACAAAATGTGAGCTCGACTCTTGCAGGACACTTAGGTTGATCAAACGCACACACACAAAAATATTTGAACAAGAATCTCAAGCTGGCTATTGTTGTGCGCATTTCTCATCTCTCGTTGATGAGGCTGCGTGGAGCCGACAAATCGTCTAATCGGATACAAACTGGCCTGAAAAAAAAAAAAAAGAGCCCCTGTGACACGATGATTCCCATGCCCTCGCTTTTCATACACGTATACCACGAAACCATATGAAGAAACGGGACCTTTCTTCCTTTCGAGCGACGCCATGATATCCGAGTCATATGCATAACGTAAAAAGGAGCGTTTAATATCCTAACAGTTCAAACCACATAATGCTTTCTTGTTAAACGGAGCACTGAGAACAAAAAGCCGATTCGCGCTGGCCGACGTGTCGACAGGAACGATGGGCTGCAGGCTTCTCAAACTGGCCTTGGACAAATTCCTTCTGGGCTGTAATCTCATCTTTGCCAACGGCATGCCCTGCCCGTACACGCGTGTCTCGGGTTCTTTGCTCGGCTGTTCCGGTCGACAGGGCGGGTTTCAGGGGGTGATTCACGCGCGCCCCGGTATCGCAGGAAGCTGGTGGCCGCCTGCTGACACTGCAGCCGCGCTCCTTGTTTGCTCTGCACGCCGACGCATGAGCACTTCGGGAGCTCAGCTGCCGAGGATCTCAGCGTCATCGCTTACAGGAGAACCCCCCTCATATGCGTCACTCGCTTGTACTTGCCATCGATCCGCGTGGTGCGCTACAGCCCAATATAGTGAAGACACGGGCCGTGGGGGACAGCACAACAAATAGATTAGGGATAATTTAGTCCTGAAGGCGCTTAACAGTCCCCGAAATCGCGGTTTGCAAGTGGGTGTTTATGCAGTTAAGGAACTTGGGATTGTGATGAGCACGGCTGGTAACCGAGCACCCTTTCTCATAGTGCAACGCAGAGTGTCGTCGTCTCGACGCGGTTTGGGATATTTCAAGTTCTCAGTGGAGGATTTCCTACCCAACTCGCCGCAATAATGGCATGATTAAAACAACCACTAAGGCTTGCCCGAAAAAGGTTGCAAAAAAATTACATGATTCTCCAGAAGTACTGGGGCACACTGACCTAAGTCCATGCTCAAAGAAGGAACGAACTGTGGAAAGCGTACTCATTGTTCAGCGGGGGCAGTGATATGCGCGCCAGTGATAAAAGGCGGGCCGTATAGGCAGAAACACACACACAAAAAATAACCTCCTTTTGTTGGCTTTAGTCGCTTGCTATCTGTTAAGTGAAGGAGCTGGCAAAACAGGACAAGAGGTCGGAACGTTGAAGATTTCGATGCCCCGATGAACTGTGCTATGGTGCACTCATAGACATTCGTTCATCGATGTACATGCGCTCGTATAGGTATCATATGTACCGCTGAAAAATTTGCACCGGATTTCTGGTTGCATTTATTCACGAGTGTCATAAAGGAGAAACGAGAAGAGTTGAACGCGCCAGGGTTGGAAGTGGGAATTCTGACATGGCGACTGGCGTAACTTGGTCACCTGTCAGTGCATTAGACTAGAACTTGGGCTTTTCTATTCTTTTTTTTTGTATGTGTATGAACTCGTGGCAGTTGGGGTATTTTGCCGCATGCGGTCGGCACAAACGCAGCCGACTCGAAGAAGGCTGGACGACGACTGGTTGCTTACGTGACAACCTTACAGCTTCAGGGCTCACGAGTTGAGTTACGCGGTCTAGTTTATTCTTTTTCATGGCAATCAGACGAAGCTAACGGTGGGGACGCACAAAGAACGAGACACACACGGCGCTAGCTTCAAACTTCCAACTTGGATCTGAAAGCCAGCGCCGTGTGTGCCTCTTTCTGTGTCTGTCCCCGTTCTTTGTTTTATTACTTCTTCGGAGCCTTGAATGAACGGTACATTTTTAAGGACCGCTTTGAAAGTCATGCACGGAAAGAGAATTCAAGCTGAAAAACTCTGAAGGAACAAGAGGTGTGCGGTGACGTGCTTTAAATGGTGCGGGAAATGTAAGTGATTTGAGTGCGGGTTTTATTAATCGAAAGCTCGGGAAGCGATGCTTTTACTTTGAAACTATGCCTAAATTAAGCAACCGAATGTGCAAGTGCCACTCTTGTGTATTGTTAGTTCGGGTGCTTCAGTTGCTGCCGGTGAAATTCCGTTGCGCTTGAGGTTTACGAAACAAGCGTGACAATGCGAGGGATTAACAGAGACGAGCCATTACATTTGATACGCAATGCCTCATCCTTGTTAATCCTTCCTTCATCCCACTTGCTTTGTAAACGTCAAGCGCAAAGGAATTTAAACTGCAATGACATACCGAGTAGCTCGCCATATAGCTTTCATTTAGTTGAGTCGTGAGAAACTACTGTAAAAAATGGCAGAGAATACCTTGTGGCAATCGGAGTGGCATATTGCCGTTGTCCAAGTTTTATGTTACATTTTCGCTCTTTATCTGCCCCTTCACTCTTTTCCGAAAAGCGGCACGCGCGGGCACATTGTTTTTTACATACGTTGGTCGTCGCTATAGTCAGTCTAAAGCACTTTTTCGCATTCCAAGCTGTGCATCTTCTTACGCATTGTCTGTCAGCTCCCTTCGTCCTGTGTCTCAGCTGCGCTGAGACTTTACCTGTTCATCTTGCGCATGTCGGGGATGAGCGCCTGCTAAACTGACCGTGAAGGCTCGCGCCATTGCCATAACGACATTTTGATGACAGCGCCGAGCCTAGACCCCATTTTCTCGCGACGAGCAGAAATGAGCGCGAATAATGGAAACTGGCTGTGAGAATTCGGGGAATTCCCCCGTAGCGCGACGCGACCTGTACAAATAAATGCGCCGTGTCTAGGCAAAGACAAGAGACCTTGCGCTCCGAGTGGGTATACGGGTCGTTTAAACCAACATGGCTGGCGGAACAGTTCAAGGCTCCAAATATTTGTGCAACGTTCAAGGGAGTGTCTGCACGGAGGGTTGCAGCGCTCATCGAACGCTCGAGAAAGCTCGGACGAAGCTGTGGGCAGCGTGGGCGGAAGGTGGGGGCGGGGGCTGCGGTAATTTGCGAAGAGTGTGGGAAAACAGTAAGACGTGTGGGTGTTGCCACGAACTGCGGGAACAAGGGCGAGGATCAGGGCGTGTCTGATAGACTTGCACCGGGGGTCAGCGGCGATGCCAGGTGGTGGTGGCTCAATATCCGCTCTCTTGTGTACACGTTTGCTGGTCCACTGTTCCCTCTTATTCCCAGAGCAAGGCTGCAATTGACTAGCCGTGAAGCACGAAATACGAACGGCCGCTATCGGGAGCTGCTCTCTGATCTCATATCGAGCGGACATGCCACCTGGCATCCTGGCTGTATACAACGCTCGGCGGGAATATCAGATGCTCTCCTGCGCGTCGGTTGTCGTGACGTATTACGTAGCTTGACTAAAGTTTTCGAGCCGATGCGTCGAGGCAGAGTTCTTTACTGGGCTAGAACGATTTGACGCAATCACATGTGCGTGGTGTCGCGGCACGTGTAAGAAGTGAACGAGACGACACGAAACGTTAGCAGCGCTTACAAGCTCTTGTGAGAGTTTCCGTTGCGTCACTTTCTCTTGCTGTCTCGCCTCCGCGCTGTTTTTCTTAATGGGACCTGGCCCCAACTAGCTCACCCCAAAGTGGTGTTCAGCGAACGTCACCCGCTAGACTTCAGAGCAAGTGCTCCTTGCTTCCTGAAAGTCACGGTGAACCAAGATCAGCCACGGTGTGATGAGGTGACGCTTAGTATCGTAAGTTAATATTTTGTTTGCGTAATTCTACGCCGTAACTTAGCTTATCGATCGTACACTTTCAGGGGAAAACTGCTTCGCATGCTAAACTGTGCATTATAAGCTCACATCGTTGAGGCAGGACCACATTGATTACGAACTTTGCTGCATGCGCATGTGTTGCGACCGCATCCGTTTTCTGCATTCCCCAAGCTGCGCTACTGGTGGCAATTAATCGGGTAAGAGAGGACCGAAGGTAAAAATGGGAAGTGTTACTGTTGGAACGCCTTTGGCCTTTGAATCTCGTCTTACGAGTACTGCGAGTTGCAATGACAGAAAGAAAAAGATGCTGATTCTGGACTAAACGAAAATCCTAAATTTGTAGTGCCCCGAGGAGCAAAATATTCGGTCTCTCCTCAGATCGTCCAGCTTCCGTCCAGTTAAGAATGAAAGCGCATGTTGGAGTCGCCAATGGCTGGCATCTCGGCACGTGGCACTCGCAGTGAGCAGCCCCTGACACACTTGCTCGCACCGAATGTGAATGCGCCACTCAAACATTGCATTGCTGCATGAATAGCAATCGGCCACGACAAAACGCACGGCTCTAGAATGACGAGTGTTGGTACGCTGAAACGTGGCCGTCAGTCCGTTGGATTTGGGCTTTGCGCGTTAGCACTGAGCAGGCAGTCAAGAAAAAAAATCGTGAAAACGAAAATGCTACGATAAACACTCAGTAACTTGGTAGCGATAGCGTACGGAGCCTTGGATTACGCATAGTGCAAAAGCTAGTTGATTAAAAAACATGACAAAAAAAAAAAGAGAGAACGAAACAAACTATAGAAAGGGCAGGGACATGTGAGGAATATATTCTGGCCATTTACTGCGCATGTTTGAGAAACAAATTACTGCAAAATAAATGCCGACGTAAGCCGACGTTATACGCGTGCGTGATGTACGGGGCCTACAGGCGAGCTGTCGTAACATAGGGAAGGAAACGTTGAGTACGGGAGGAAGGCGGTAAAAACTAATGACGTCAACAGACGCTGCGCTTGCCCGGAATAAAAGTGCTCAAGAGGAATATGTTGGCGACAAAACAATAAAATAAGAGAGAGAACTTTGAGTACTTGAAAAAATACGCACAATTTCAAACAAACCTCCAGACACCTTATTTTTCTACGCTACATAAACCTGCATTCATTTGACCTCGGATTTTTTTATGCTAGAGACAGCGCAGGAATGATTTCCGCCGCTGCCTGGGCAGCTCAAAAGAGACTATGCAGTTGGTAGCATGCTGGGGGCGGTGTACCTCATATATGCGGCTCTTACCTTCAACTAAAGGAAATAAAGAATCGTTGTTTGGTAACACTACTTTTCGCCTATTGCTTGCCAGGAACCTTGGTTTGGGGTTAGTACTGACAAGAATCCAAGGAAAAAAAAAGGTAAAAAATGACTTCCTGCATCACAATAAAGAGAAAAGGTGCAACATCAGTTCTTCCCATGGTTTGAAGAACGGTAGTGTAATGTCGAATCTTATCCCACGCGATGTTGGGAAAACGGTAGTTGTTATACCCCCGTTCCTTCCCCCTCTTATCTTTTCCTGTGTAACAATCGAGGAGCCCGGGCCCCACAGGAAAGGTATTTCTTTCTTTCAAACTGTCGGGTGCATTAGCACTAAAATGTTGGAGTGGCCTGTCCACATTGGGCGGGATCAGCCACTTCATTTCTAATCCAATAAACATTTATCTCTCTTAATATACCGGGTGTTTCACCTAAGACTTTCTGCAATTTTTAAAAATAAGCTATTTTGAATTAGATGCGCGCTTTTTCTGGCATAGAAATGCCAGTTGTGTAGTGCATCATAATGCAGCTAAGACGTGCTAACTAGCAGGCTTGTTAACCAATATTTAATAGTTAACTTTTAAACTATTACCGTTGGGCTCCTTAATTATTGAGAGGCATGTAGCCCACCGTAAGTAATGTCCATACCCGTTTTTAGAATTTCGAGAACGCGATTATCCTCGGCGCTGTGGCCCAACAAATTTTGGCTATTTCGACGAGTTAGGTTCACTGGAGAGGTTGCTTTGCCTGCAAGCTTATCAAACCGCATGTATTTTGGCGCGATGTAGGCGAAATTTGTTGGGCCACAGCGCCGAGGATAATCGCGTTCTCGAAATTCTAAAAACGGATATTGACATTACTTTCGATGGGCTACATGCCTCTCAATAATTAAGGAGCCCAACGATAATAGTTTAAAAGTTAACTATTAAATATTGGTTAACAAGCCTGCTAGTTAGCACGTCTTAGCTGCATTATGATGTACTACACCACTGACAATGATATGCCAGAAACGCGCGCATCTAATTCAAATAACTTATTTTTAAAAATTGCAGAAAGTCTTAGGTGAAACACCCGGTATTACACGCCGCTTTCGACCTGGCAAAGCTGTAGCCCTCCTTCAAAACATCAATACTTCGCGCTCGGTTCTGTACCCGCCTTCGTCCAGAGACAAACAAAACCCTGTGCAGCCCGGTGCGTTCTCTTTCTGAACTTGCCTCCTCGTCTCGCACTCTACCTGGCAACGGGAAGACCGCGTCGTGTTAATGGGGCGCATCCCTCCGGCCGTTTAAAGACGCCCCTAACGATTATTGCCGGCTCTCTTTCTCTGCCGGCGCTCGCCACTTCGCGAGAACCATGGGAAAGAAGCGAGAGCAGCCGTAGCGGAGCTCCTTGTCTCATTCTGCCTGGCTGGCAGCCGCACGCGGAATTCCACGCGCGCGGCCACCGGTCGCCCAGTGACGCGTGCTCTCGCCAAGGGGCGGTGCTCGTTTCGGAAATTCCGCGCCGGTGATCTCAGCCGCTCGGCGAGCCGTTCGCGGCACAGCAGGGGCAGATATCGGTCAAGTGCGCCCCCCCCCCCCCCCCCCCTCTCCTCACCCCTCCATCTGCAAAGAAGCAGTACGCGGGAGCAGTGGGCCGTAATTGATACTGTGGCGTCGTTTCTCGAGTGCGCCATATGGCTCTCCGCGGTGTGCGCGGGCGCCCCGCGACGACGCGATGTAGTGCGCCGCGAAAAGAGTGGTTCGGCGCGCAGTCCGTACTCGTCGGGTGCGGTGCCGCACGGGAGCTTTTGTTCTTTGCCTGATTTCCGCCACGCTGGGCACTTTGAAGAGCGCTTTAGTGCGTTCCACTAGCCAGGGGCTTCAGTGCTGGTTCGCCCGTCTATGCGAGATGGCGTCAGACATGTGCAGCCTGTCGGAGGACTCTCAGAGGGCCTCAAGGATGGCTGTTCAGCTAACTAGCTTATAGGAACGGGTTCCTTGTGACGCGTTACTAAACCTGCTGCACGAAAAGTTGAATATTGCCTGCCCTCTTGTAGGCTTATCGGTGGGCCCTTACTCACACGCGTCAGTGAGAAAGCCAGCCAGTGATAAGGAAGTCTCGCCACTGACGTGAAGAGGCGTGGTCATTTTTTTTCAGTGCGCCGCAACAGTGCAACGAAACTTTTCCTCGTGACCTTTGGAATATCCGTTGATCATATGGCCTGCAAGAGCCGCCATTTAATTATTTCGCCATGAATAAACATGAATTTCTATTAGCACGTTCGCCTTTCCTAGGTAATGTTGCAAAAATAATATCGGTGCTATACCATTAACGCAATGTTCGTACGATCGCTTTCTATATGCCCAACTTAGCACGGCTGGATGGTCTATTGTTAATGGTGGACATACCAAGTCCAGCTTTCTTTTACAAAAAAACTGAATGTTGGAATATTGTAAGGTACTATTATGAAAATGTTGAAGGTGATGGTCCATTCTTCCGATCCGTAACAAAATCTTTCTATTAAAGCTTTTCCATCGCTTCCATTCAGCAGTTAAGAGTGCCGTAGAAAACCAATGGGGAAGGTTTTGGACGATAGAAAAAATGTTAATAGCAAGAAAGTGCAAGTCTACCGAGGTGAGATCTGCGGATATATTGATTTTTACGGTGAAATCTTACAACAAATGAAAAAAACTGCATTCATAAACTCCCGTTCCCGTTGAAAAATCTTTTTGTCCAGAATTGCGGGGCATGCCGTGCCAAAAAACATGGCACAGAAGAACTTCGGTCGATAGATTCATGCGTGTTCAGTGGGAATGAGCAAATTGCACTCACGTAGGCGGAAGTGACTCTCACCTTTAATGACAGAAGATGATCAAAAATGCTCAGTACGATATTTAACGGGGCGTTTTAGAGCGGAACAATACTGTTTCATTGTATACACTCAAGCATGTCACGTTAAGAGCTACCATTTTTGTCGAGGTAGAGCGTCAATTACCTTGAAACGCCGCAACGAGGAAAATTAAGGCCGTAGTTGTCATCTATATTTTATGTAAAATCTGACCACATGCGCGCTGACAAGCGCAGACATTATGGGCATATCCCAACGTTGATTGAACTAGGCAATAATTCTGTAAGATGCGTGTATACATTAATGAGGATGCCTTTAGGAAACAATCTCAGTCACTCTCTCAAAGCCACGTTATTGAACCTTGAGGACATAACAATGTATGCACTTAAATGCCAGTTCTCCAGCAACCGACATAGGTGCCACGCCTGCTTAAGTTAAAGTGTGCTGCGTTATCGCGCCCAGGTCAACCCCGGCAGCTTGGCGGAGAAGGGCGGCCTGCAGACCGGCGATGCGCTCATCAGCATCCAGGGCAAGTCGACCGACCAGCTGCGTCACAAGGAGGCCCAGGACGCCATTATGCGTGCCGGGAACTACCTCGAGCTCCAAGTCACGAGGTGAGGGCGGACGCCTATCTTGATCGGGGCTCCCAGTTCGCGACGCTTCCTCAACAGTTCCTTGGTGTGCCGACAGACCACAATGAGGGAATTATTTGCAAAGCGTGGTAGTTGAGAGCTGGCAATGCCGCCGCTAATGGACCATGTGAATCCTTACTATCTAGTGCTGCACCAGTGTGAGTTCCTTACTCTTCAGTTTCAGTGGGTGTTTCCGCGCACAGTAAAGTGTGACCAGCTGGACATTATTATTGCGGTTTCTTCACGCGTTCTTGGGCCACTGGTGTGGTGCCATTTCTCCAGTAAAACCACCTGATATTCCAGTATACGTAAAGACCCCTCTGCGCCCGAACTTGTCATTACTGTAGATAGCAGTGTGTTAATTGGCAAAACTCAACTCGCATTGTCGCTATTCGACCACTCGCAGTCGCATTGTATTCGCATTCGGGAAGAGCGACAGCATTCGTCAGCAAGACGCAGCTTTTTTCAAAGGAAGAGTCGATTATAAGGATTTCCAGCCTCTTCGGCGGTACGCGTTGCATATCTGGCTAGGTAGCTCGTTTCGGCTCAGGCGAAGTGCTCACATTATTCGTGCTCAATGTATGGAGGTCTCTAATCAGGCAGAACATCGACAGAAGCTGCAACTCTGGGCCCCGTGCAGTTGGGATTCCAGAACACACCTCTTATGCCAAGTCCCTAATAATAGTATCGAGTCTTGAGACCAGGCGTGGTTGCCCGCGTACTACCTGTTACGATAAATATGAAACGACTGACAGAAATACGGCTAATATCTGGAAAAAACGCAGCGAGAGGACAAAAGGCTCCCAACCGCGCGTTCCAAAAGGTTCCCAAAAGGTTGTTGCCTGGGCCAAACTGGGAAGCGTTTACCATAGGGTCGGGAGATGGAGAGGCAGGGGTAAATGCCTTCAACGAAGAGGAGAAATTTCAACCAGCGTATCTGCTAAAATTGTGAAATTTCTGCTTTGCGTAGAGACTGAAATTGAGGAGTGAAAGTCCCTAGGAAAAGCAGGACAGGAAACGAAAGAAAAAAAAAACAGTGAGAAAAATAAAACGGCACTAATGGTTTCTTATAATCGAGTCCTTTCCAACCCGATCCCATATTACAACAATCAGTTGTCGTGCCAGTTATTTCTTGCTTTCTACACGCATAAACAACAGCGATCGTTCGTTGCGTTTTCCGCTCAGGAGAAACAGACGCGTACGCCGTGCACGACGTTCCCGTATTGTGTGCTCCGTATGCTGCTGAACCCGACATGTGCGTTTCACCGCCACGGTTTGGCGAGAGGACACGCGGATACGGCTCTGCAAATGTATCATCTGAAGGCGTGCGCCTCGTGAAGCAGCGAGAAAGAAAGTGAAAAATAATCGCATGGCAGCGGAAGACTACGCGACAGCGTGCCGAGTGTCTGGTCAATTTCTGTCCCTGTCTCTTGCGTCTGGACTGCCTCCACAGTGAGGCGTCTTCGGACGCAGCAAAATAGGCGGCCACCTAAGAACCGCATAATAAAAAGCAGAAAGCTCCGAGGAAACGGTTCATTAACGCTCCCGGAGACCGATTTTGGCGTGTGTGGGTGTGTGGGCACGCGCGCGCGAACTGGAGGGTTAGACCTCGGCTTCTAGAGTCGGAACGATGTGCCTTGAAGAGATTCATTTTAGTCTTGCAGTGCTTGGCTAAACCCCCTACTGACTTTTCATTGCAGTGCGCGTCACCCTCACGCACATTTGGAGGTTGGTAGGGATGCGTGGTATTTCAGCCAGTTCGGCTTAACAAGTCGTCATCTTGTCAGAAGGTCATGTGTACTGTTATGGCTAATTTGTCTTTTGCTGTGAGGTGGAACCAGACACGGAGAGAGAAATATTTACTGAAACGAAACTGGAGTGATAGAGCGTAAAGAATGCTTCTCGTTTCACTTTTATATACGGGTAGCCGAAGTGGCTGCGAATATAGCGTTCGTGACTCTAGAATACAGTATATGCCTATAATGGTTTATGGGGGTTTAACGTCCCAAAGCAACTCAGGCTTGATGTGTTGCGAAATATTTTGAATTACTTTGAAGAAATAAAAGCGAACATGCTACGTTAACAGTCAACGCCTGCGAAAAGCTTGCTGTTCGAACGCTACGCCAAACGCCAATACAAGCAGAGGACCGAAATTCCACACAGACTAGCGAATATTTTTCTACATTAATGCTGTACCCCTCGTTTTTGCAAATCTCTTGTTGTGGACGAGAAGAAAAGGGTGCGTAGGAGGCGCGTAGCAGCAGCACCAGTAGCTGCGTGCGAAATTGGAAAGACGCAATTAAAAATCCAATTTGAAGATACGAAAATTAAAATCATACCGCTTGTATGATCGCCTGTCAATTATTTTACCTGTCTTCTTCAGTGTCGGATCTTTATGAAATTCATTACAAAAGTAGCCCTGAAGCTGATACAAGACACCGTGGTGTCAAAAGCAATCGGCCTTTATTCGGAATACCAATCTTCAATGCTTATCGAAATGGAGCCCCAAATAAGGCGGTCTTAATTATGTATGCTTGATTAAAAATGCCTTTCAAAACGAGCTAGAACCGCACTTGTCAGCATGTGCATGGCAGAGTTTTAGTGATACGGAAGCTTTAGCGAAAGGTGACACTTGCAGGGGCGCCAGCATGACGTGGAAGCCAAAGGTGACGCCTGTGGGGTCGATGCCGAAGCCGGGACCGATGAGCAACGGTGGACCAGCCCCGGTGACGAAGACATCGCTGGCTGCCAACAAGCAGGTGAGCCCGCCGCAGGGGCCCTTGCAGTGCCGCCGTTTCTTCGAATTGGGTTGGAGAAGCGTGAAGACACAAGAGGCAATTAATCTTAGACAAGAAGTAACAAATGCAACAAATAGTGAACATGTCCCGTCTAAAGACACTGGGAAAAATGCCGAGTCATACTTGCAGCGCGAACTAAATCTGTTCACTCGAAGGTATCGAATGAATGCTACATAGAGACGCAGGGATGGATGACCCTGTGAATGAATGAATAAATGAACTACAAACGGTCTCTTCCGCTTCAGTGTCCTCCTCATTTCAGACGCCAGGAGAGACGATAGGCGTGACAAGGACAGAGAAATGCCAAACGACTACCATAGCCAAAGAATACTGGAAACGAATTAAAGGAGTATAGACACCGAATTTCTAGTTGTGTATTTTCTTCTGTCCTTCGTGGCATTCTCCTACGACCGCTAAACAATATTTAATTGAATTTCATTTCTCACACGTTTCTGTTTTATTTCAACAGCCGGGCAGTGGTTATGATGTCACAAGTGACTATAGGTCACATGGGGCATGATGAAAACTGCAATCTTATAGCTGTTTCGTCGTTTTAATTCAATACAACGCTAAAGTCAGCCTGTCTCAAAAGCCGGAATCACGAGTGTAGGAGCGCTATCATGGGTGCGAGTGCTGAATGCTAGCAAAAGAAGAAGAAAAAGGTGCCAGTCCGCCTCAGTTTCGCTGTAGTTCGAAAACGGCCAGTGGTGCTTACAAAGAGGTGTGTCAATGTTGCATCTGCGGCTTTCTCTTCTCCACGCAGCCCTACAAGCCGATAGGCACGGGACACAACACGGCTGCCAAGCCATTCGGGGGCACGATGCAAGCCGTGGTGCACAACCAGTACAATTCACCGATGCCCGTGTACTCCATGAACAACATCGCCGACACGCTGTCCGCCCAGACCGAGGTGCTCACGTCCGGCGCCGTTGGGTGAGCGCACTGTTCACGTCTTGCAGGCACCGCTGCGTCTTGTTGGACCTCGAAGGCCCCCAAGCAGAATTCTGAGCGCCTTTGAAAGGGATTTCAATACCTCGCAGGCTATGCAATCTATGTACATCACATTCTGCTGCTGACTTCACGTGACGTGTGCGCGCGTTGTGTGAACTGGATCTCATTTTCACGAGGCGTCAAGGTGCCATGTGCCAGCCTACAGTTCGATGTTAACCAAGATACCTTCAGTGTGCATTGATAAACTGGCTCATGCGTCTGAGGGGTTTTCTGCTCAGCATAAATTCCTGTCACAGACGGAACACCTGTAGTCAGTTAGCAGGGAGCTGAGACATGAGGCCTAAGGAGCGTCACGAAGGAAGACAGCGCACACATGATGCCAAACATATGCAGTCACACTTGCGCTCAATATGGCTGCACCAAATCTCCAAACCTCTAGACAGTGATATTGGTACATCATAACCGTTACTAATAGTTAAAAGCAAGAAGGATACGGCTGCTCCGAGAAGCAGCGGGAGCGTTTCTTCGCAGGCAGCAGTTAATGTTCCAAGCTGTAAATGCATTAGCAGTGTTTTATCGTTAGGCGCGATTTCGAACACTGCTGTGGTGGACATATTACCTTTGTTCAACACGTACTGCCTAATCATTAGCCGCCGATACGTAGTTGCAAAGCTGAACAATAAATGACAACCGAGCAGCAAGGTGGTGCTCACAGCGTTTGTACAACGTTGTCTCCCCCATATCTTTTGGTCCTTTATATTCTGCTCTGCGTCATTTCGGCCTGTGTCTTCTGGTGTTTTACACAACACGTGTTTGTTAGACAACAAAAATTACCGAACAACATAGTGGCGACTGAGATCCTGGCATGACATGGTCACTTCTAACGGAAAAAAAAAGGGAAATTCGTAAGGAGGCGGGCAGCCCAAGAAAAAAACTAAAAATTTCCCTGCCTGCAATGCCTATGGCACAGTGAAACGATTTTACAATGTATAACGAGGCGCAATGTATTAAGAAAGTTTCGCACATTAGACAAAAAAAAAAGGAAAGGAAAACGTGCCATACCATACCAAAAGCTGCGAAGGGAGCGCGTATCTTCAATTACACGCCTCCGCTCGCCGTACTCATTTATTCTAGCTAACGTCTTCATAATGCAGCAAGCGTGAAGATAACTTGCTCACGCGACGGTTTGCAGCGGCAACTACCCATTCCGTTGTCTACCATGGCGCTTCGCAATTATCTCCAGGAAGAAGAACGCGCTGCTTGAATTCAGTTACGCAACGAGAAAAAATCTGTGGCTAGACTCTAAAAAGCCATACTGCATGTGCCTGCCGGTGCACCACGTTGAGGGGCTCCTTGCCACCTCTCCTTCCGCTGCAGCATCAACTTCATGAAGGGAGACAAGCCGCTGAACAAGGACTCGGCCGTGTACCGCATGGTCCTGGAGGAAGACAAGCACCCAAAAGGTGATGAGAGCGACCTGGTCAGTGTGGCCGAAACGCGGACGCAATCGCTCGCCTTCCGCAAGCTGCTGGCCGCGCTCGGCGATGACGATGACTGCCTGCGCTCCTCGCATGACGTCACAGGTTTGTGCGTTCCACGCATGAATTCCCCGTCCTCTTAACATGAGCCTTGCATGCTTCTCCGGAAGGCAGGAACTCGGCACTGCCTGCTATTGAGAGTTCTCACTGGGCTTCAGTAAAAAGTAATAAGGGCTCCAGATGAGTTCCTGCTAGTTCATTCGAATACTGGAAATGCAGGCGGCAGTTGTGAAACACCCTCGTGAAGATTAGAAAACTGCCTGCCTACTTTAGAGATACGGCCACTGAGTGAAGCGCTAAAGAGCATAGTCAATACTGACACAAACTTGTGATTGAAAATTCGCGGAAAGGACAACAGCGTATTCTTCATCCTGGTAGTCGTAATTTTCTTCTTTATATTATGGTGTCCATGTTCAGTGCCATACTTAGGGGTAAGAGAGCGTAATTTTATCACGGCGGGCACCTGTGCGGCTTCAGTAGAAAGGCCTACTGGCATGAATTTTTTATTTAAAATATAGGCACTGCCGTAACACTTCTGAAACATTTACCAAAATATACATTTATGTCAGGTCCTGTCATATTTGCAGCGTTAGCGTGATGTAATGCTCACCGTAATAACGTCTCCTTTTCGTTTTCATTACGGTAGTTACACTGAGATTCATGTACATAATATTGGAAAAAGACTTATTTGCGGACCGCCACGCAAACTAAATAAGCTTTAAAACCTTGGCTAATCGCATTTGTGGGTTTCATATCGACTTGCAAGGAGTTACTAGGACAGCGCAAACGTGTTCGGATGGCTCGCAGTCTCTTATCTGCTGTATGTACCTGAGGAATAAGGAGCAGTGCAAGACTTCCTCGAACTAGCCGAAGTGCGCTGTATTATAGTCATGTCTCACTTGCGATGCTTGCTGCCTTGCGTCTTCAACGATGCTGCTTTTTCTATTCTTTATTAAGAAAAAGAAGTTCTGAAATGCAGCTTGAGCGACCGACTGACTCAAGTCCCCGGGAGAAAAATTAAAAGAGTCATCATGCGGGTAATTTTTGGTGTGGCGAGCATGTAGTTTGCTTCACCTGTACGGCTCAAAACGTATGCCCGCATGACTTGCATCTCTTTGTGCTGCATGACTTCCTTAGACTTTTATGTGTCTCTCTGGAGGCGAAAAATAACTCGGCTTGCAACGCACGCTGTTTGCAAAAGCTTCAAATCTTGAGTAAACTCCCAGACAAAACCCCACTAGTTAAAACAAAATATTAATGCAGACTGAAGCACTGCAACGGAGGCTCCGGGAAGGCTGCTCCGGGCTTTCAAAAATAAACTTTCGTTGTCCCTGTGGACCCTGCTTCCTGGATGCTTGGATGGAGAGCTTCATTCTGTAACGGCTTTGCTTCTTAGTTTGTGTGTTTCAACTGATCATAAAAAAAAAAATGGCCGTGGTGCGTTTGTGCTCATGCGTGGATGAGCGAGATTATTCACTTCTGTGTGTGGTGTTCCGTAGCTGATAACACCAGTAGAGACTGAACGTTCTTGAAAAGCCGCGTGGCAGGCCAAAGGTAAGTGGTTAATAGTTACTTTTAGAGATTAGACTTCGAAACAAGATTTTTTTTCCCACTTGCGCCCCTGTGACGTATGCAGTCTTTGCGGTTATAGTGTGTCGAACGGGAAAAGAGTGGCGAATTCTCAAACTGCTAGACGACGCACAAGAATTTGTGGTTTTATTGCCTTTACTGGTGGCAGTCTAAGTTTGTCACTTGCTGAAGTCGTTGCTGTGCAATTTTGTTTAAAGTGCGCTTTTCATTTAAGCTTATAATGGAGAGGCTGTGTGCGGTTCTCGGTGCAGCCGAGAGAATCCTAATGTAAGTAACTTGATGCTGTAATCGACAGCCGAAACGAAAAAGAAATATATAATTACGAACATCTGACGTTTAAGGTTTGAGGGACCTACGAAAAATATTTAAACTTGCACAGCCAAGCTCTTTGACCCGCCATGCGCCATTGCCATGCCACTGTACCGTTTTTACATGATGAATTGCAGCTAACCAGCCTCACAACAATGTTGCGTTGGGCTCACCGGTGTTGCAAACACGTGATGACTGAAGGCGAAACTGCTGTCAGTCTAGACGATGAAGTCAAGGCGCACAGAAACAACACCTCTCGGACAGTTCATCTGAAGGCTGCTCATTACCTCGCTTTGGCTGCGCCTCTCGGTAGCCTACTTTGGTCGGGGCTGGTTAGGAGTGGACATGGCCGTCTCTTGACGCCAGGAGTGCGCGCGAGGGGGACTATAAACTCTAACGCGGGCCAAGGTTCTGGTTTTGGTTTTATGGGGTTTAACGTCCCAAAGCGACTAAGGCTATGAGAGACGCCGTAGTGGAGGGCTCCGGAAATTTCGACCACATGGGATTCTTTAACGTGCACTGACATCGCACAGTACACGGGCCTCGAATTTCTCCTCCAAAGAAATTCAACCGCCGCGGCCGGGATCGAACCCGCGTCTTTCGGGACAGCAGCCGAGCACCATAGCCACTGAGCCACCGCGGCGGCTTGACGCGTGCTAAGGGGAGTATGTTTTAGTGTAGTCGTAACGTGCATGTTTTCTGCTCACGTCAGTAGCCGGCAGTCCGAAAGTTAAGCAGTGGCATGCATTTGATGGTGTGTTCGAGCAGCCGTTGGGAACTGAAGTCCGACTCTCACTCGCTCTTTAAGGTACCGTGCGCTAACCGAACATTTCGCATTTATGTCTTCTACCGCTGTAGTTCAAAACCAACTTTAAAAAATCCGCCCATGCAAAGTAGGCCGGTAGCAGTATAGCGCTAAGCGCGGAAGCTGAAAGGACGACGTACGCATGAACGAGCGCATGTTTAGAGTAAACCTCAGGAGTACGTGTAATTCAGGGTGCGGCGCAGGTCGCACCCTGGATTACTCTGGCACTGAGCTAAGTCAATGACCAGAAACAAAAAAAAAGGTAAGCGAGGATGAAAGGCACGTGCCCTGTTTGGATTAGCCGCATAAGCAGTCACTAGATGCGCAATAAGCGAAGCCTACAAATTGGCTTCTTCAGTGTTTAGTTGTGCTGGCGTAGCAGAAGAGCGACGCACGCACTACAGTCTGCAGTTTCGAGATTATTCTCGCTCTAGAACAAAGTGCCGACGTCAGAGAGCTAATACTGATATCTCATACTCATGAAATTGGTTCTCCCCTGCTCAGAAAGGAGCGTTGCCCCGTGATTGCTAGTTGACGTGCTCAGAACTTCCTCGGAACCACCGATGCCATCCTTGCCGATTCGGCTGAATTTTAATCTTCCTTGCACCTCCTCATTTTTTACTTCTTGTAGATACAAAGTATGTTTAATATCTTTAACAGCACTAAGCCGACCGGCTTTACAGGTGACCATCGCACCCCATAAAAGCTTGTCGGTGCCACGCGTTCGATAGGCCTAACCTACTTGTGCCTTTTGGCGTGCTGTCCTCGCTGCAGATTACGGGAGTGGCGGCAGCAGCAGCCCAGCGCTGGGTGGGCCTCCGCCCGCTGCGGTCACCGCCAGCAGCCCGACACCGGCACCGATGGTCAACCTGCGTCACGTGGAGGCCCCCAAGACGGCTCCCGCGCCACCGCCGGGGCAGCCCAACACCACCGTGGGCGCCCCCAACACGTGCGCCGACTGCGGAAGGCTCATCGTGTACGTCCTGCCTGTGTGCGAGTGCGAGCCACGCCCGCGGACGTTGTAGATACGGAACACACACACACACACACACACACACACACACACACACACACACACACACACACACACACACACACACACACACACACACACAACACACACACACACACACACACACACACACACACATATATATATATATATATATATATATCTATATATATATATATATATATATATATATATATATAAACGCACATGAATAGGCAGCGGACAAGAGCAGGGCTTCACGCGCGGCACGCATCAAACAGAGGGCGGTGGTGCCTCCTGCCGCCTTTACGCTTGTCACTCGAGGGATCGTCCTCCCGGCGCGTGTCGCTGCCCCCTCCCCTGTCTCCTGCCACGCTTCCTACTGCCGGAGCCTCTGCTTTTTCCGTCGATGCATCCCCCTCCTACCCCCCCCCCCCCACACACACACACACAGACAAACACTTACACCGACCGCGCCAGATTCATGAATTAAAGAAAGCGCGTGGTGGCCGCCGGCAAGTGATTTCGAGAGACGTCCGGCATCGAGAGCGTTTTAGAAAGGCGGCGGCTGCGCTCGCGAAATCATCGCCGCCAACTTTCGAAAAGAGAGTCGGCACCAACTCAGAGCTCGCCACGATAACGGAGAGGTTAGCACGTTGAGAGGTGCTGATAAAGGAATTAATCTGCGCCTTGGACACCGCAGGAGGCGAGGGATTGTGGAAGGCCGTCTGTTCCGCGTATCAGAGGAGACCGAACGAAACGTGCGAGACGCGGAAAGAATTAACTTCTGGTACGAGTTTTCTACTACTGATTTCGACTCCAGTAAGCGATGCCTGCGCCAGTAGTCAGTGTTCATATTGAATTTTTCGAAAACAGAGAGTGCTAAGCTTAGGAATCAATTTGAAATAACGATGAGGTATACACCTAAAAAAATCTGTCGCTGCAGCACGTTAAATTGGCCAGCGAACGTTTTGCTAGCACTTCGTTTGCCACATCTCTTCCGCAAACAGTGCTATATTGAAATATATTTAATTGTTCGCTTGAAGCAGTGTCTGTGGACGAGCACCGCGGCAGCCTGCTAAACTTAAAAAACAAACCGTTTCACTCTGATACAGTTGTGCGTAGTTTGCCATTTAGAAAGGAAATGATTGCTTTTTGAGCTTGTGAACAGAACTTAGGGTGCGTCATTGTTTTCTTCATCTTTTTTTTTTTTCAGAGGCGTCTTTGTTCGCATCAAGGATCGAGCCCTGCACGCCGAATGCTTCCGTTGCGCCACCTGCGGAACTTCTCTCAAGAACATAGGTATGCGTTAACGCTTCTCAGTAAGAATTCCTTCATATCTTTTCTCGCAGCTGCAGTTTTTTTAAGCGAGTTCTGTAGCCTTTCCTTTTAAAACAACTGTCCACTCATGAATTTAAGACGTTTCATTGCAGAAACTGTCGCAGGGCGTAACGATAAAACAAGCACTTTAAATGCAATTTCTGTTTTTCACCTCAACCTTTTCTAGTCATAAAAAGAAATGGGGCAGTTCAGAAAGACTGTGAAGTTTCCTTTTCGCCATAAAAAGCTATTATGGTCAGGATCATCATCATCAGGTTATAAAGGATGCTCCACATTCTTAAAGCGACATCTCCAGGAGAAAAAAAATAGCTTGAGTCTAAATGGCCATGGTGTGTCATGATCTTGGTGCCTAAGGAAAATAAACAAATTGTTACGCTACAGAGCTATGTTGGCATTAACATGAATGCCAAAGTGGACGGCTTCGAGCAATATTGGATCGCCTAGGCTTCTTCAATATGTACTCGAATCTTGGTACGCGGGCGTATTCCAAATAGCTTCCCCCCTTGGAATGTGATTGACATGACCTGGCATCTCACCTAGCTGCTTCCTCATGCTGAACAGTTCAATGCTGTAGTGGTAAACTTTAGCTTGCTTAATTCTGACGCTTGGACCAACCTGTTTCGAGTCGGACAAGTAGTTCGAAAATGCAGTGAGAGCCTTAGAGCTTTTGTATCATTCATAGCCACGTTGTACACAGAAGCTACACCCCAAACACACTCGTAAGCCTAGAAGATGATCTTAAAGGGACACTGAGATCAAATTGAAATCGGCCTATACTGATAGATTAATACTAAAGAAAAAGGCGCAAGTTTCGCTGAAAACAAAGCTTGTATAAGCTAGTGAAGTCCGAAAAACGAAATGCAGCCATCGTTATCGCCGGCCAATTTCGCAAGCAAACTGGGGTGCGTCGTCACCATTTTCAACGCAAATCCCAGGGGCTAGGCTACACCACCATTCTTTTCAAAACGAGGATCACGGAGTCCTGTTTGGTGTGCACCTCATGAGTTTAAATCGTGTGTCAGGAAAAAAATTAAATTCGCTTTCCTCTCCAGTAAATGCGTCTTAGGGTGATATAGAAAAGTCAACATACCCGGAAAGAGTCATGGAATCGATTTCTGCCGAGAACAAGAATTTAGTGTGCTCGTCTTCAGTGTCCTTTTAAAGGCATTGAATATAGTCAATACGCGAAAGTGAGCTTTGTAGCTGCCACCTCCGAACTGTGATTAACGGAGAGAGTGTCTCCTTAAACGTGAGTGACTGGCTTTGTCATTTGTTTGAAATCTAGGTTACTTCAACATCAAGGACAAGCTGTACTGCGACATCCACGCAAAGCAGGCGGCCCGCCACATTGCGCCTGGGAGCAACCTGGAGCCCGTGCCCGTTCCTCCGTAAGTAGTTTGCGCGAACGCAGTGCATTACGTTAACGTCGGCGACAAACTGGGTGAGATAGAAAACTGCGGGCGCTGATGGAATGGGGGCCGATAAAAAGATACGTCCAGCGCTCGCCCTAGCCGCACTCTTTTGCTTTAGAGATCACAAACAAAAAGGGCAAAAAAAAAGCTCACTGGGAGGTAAAATTGGCTTTCTTTAAATGCCCATTTTTTTTAGATTCTACCCGCTATTTTTTTCCTAGAAAACATGCCTATACCAAAACCGGAGTAGGGCGGGGCGTAAGCTGAGTGCTAACTTTCTAGTGGTTGCTACAGAATCTTTGCCCACTGCGATAGCTGGCTGCGTTGCGCCTTTGTTACGCTTGCTGGTTGTACAATTAATGCGTAGAGAGCTCTACGTGGCTTGCTTAATCGGCACACTGTATGCCTGAGAAAACCAGGTATACGAAGTTGAGAATGAATCAAGCAATTGCTCCTCCATGTCACTCCTTGCATTTTTGCGAGGTTCTTTCCTTTGTTAGCTTGAGTTCGAGAAGGATAAAGCAACAGCGCAGAATCATGGCGCAGTATGATTCGGCGCTGACTAGAGAGGCATAAATACCGACGATAATATTTATTTCCCTGCGAGGGCATGTTTGTAACGATTCCTTTTCCCCAACTATTACTCTGCCTGTTTGCCACTGGTCAGCCTCGCCTTTGGGAAAGAAGCTTACGAAAGGCGCTATGAATCATAGTTTTACTACTATTCATAGCAAAAGCACGAACCACGTCGCAAAGGCGACAGATGCGTACGGTAGAAGGAAGGAATAAAACAATAAGCTAAAGAATCGTTAGAAAATGCGGCTCCAAGGTTGACCAGTTGTGACAATACCAAGTAGGCAGAGTACCGTTAAGAAAAATGTACTATGGACGAAACGCGAATAAAAATAGAGCAAAGCAAGCGCTGACTCCCAGATAAATTTATATCTAAGGACAAGGACCGTTCAGGTTGGGAGCTTCTGTTTTATTCAAGCACAAGAAAGAGACTTCTGACGAGCTTGCGAAAACGTTTCATATCAATAGCCAATCAATATTAGTCATTCTTTCGTAGCTCTGCACAAAAAAGAATTGACTTTATAGACGCCAGCTGAACAATTATGTGAGCATGTGGCAGTGAAAGTGGGTTACCTTCTGACAGCACATTCTGTTGTGCGCGTGGGGCTACATTATTTCTATTTTTCTTTTTGAAACGCCCCAAGTAATGTATCTCGCGTTGTAATTCAAAGATATTCTCTCCTCTCGCTCTTTTCTTGCGTCTTTCCTATCGTTTCGTACATGACAACATTTGTTTTTCCATTATACAGTACCAACTCGTCCAGTCTTCGAGCCTGTTGGTACATGAGCAGAGGTCATACAAAAGCTGGTCGCTACAGAATTCCCTAATGCAGGGACAGGGGGAGGATCGAGTTGGGACGGATCCGTGTGTCTTCCACTTAACGACTCACCTGCTTGAGACGAATCAATGCCATAGCTGCACTGGCGTTCTTGTTTCATTGCAAAGAACGTTTAGAAGGCATCTTCTCTTCCCATTTGGGAAAAAAAAGATAGGAATAACTGCGCCAATCTTCCCGTGTTTTTTCTTTTTCCATGTACTTCATTCCCCAACACCTGTGGTGTCTTCCATGTTTCTGCTGTGGCAGTCTTTATTCGAACCGATTTCTACGTTTTTTTAGACACGCACAGCTGTCTAGCTTCAATTGACGAATGAAGCGCGTTACCTTAAAGTGTTACGCGCCCTGTCTGCTGTCGGGCCCGTGTCGGGCTCTTTGCAGTTATGTACGAGCACGAGTACCTTGTCCATTGCTCCTGCAGAATGGGTTGAAAGCTGGGCGTCAGAAAAATCGCTCCCCAATCATTCAGAACAGTGACGCTTCTGTGATTTCGCGCACAAATTTCATGGTCTTAGTAAAGGACATGGGTTGACTCCGCGCCCAGATTTCATGGTCTTAGTAAAGGACATGGGTTGACTTCTCCTAAGTGATGTCCGGCATAATAAATTCGGCTAGAAGTTTCGAGGAGCAATTTCAAAACCAAAAAAGCTTTTATAGCGATACCGGTTTATGTTATCGGCAAACGATAACTCTGTCTGACTGAGGTCACGTGTTTTCTGTCCTGCCCTGTATCTACACACCGCTATGAGGTGTCGATGAATTAAACTACTCCCGTTTGAGTAGCGGGAAATTCAGCGTCTTCATAGTGCGACTGCGGGCGCTACTTCATGACTTCGCTGCCAGACGCGAGTGTCCTGAGCGAACCGTCCTCGGTGCCCGCTGTGCAGGGGCGGCCACATCCCGCAGGGAGTGCCTCTGGCTCCTGCTCCCGCGCCTGCCCCGGCGCCGGCCGTCGTGCCCGTGGCACCAAGGGCTCCCGCCGGAGCTGTCTCGCCGCAGGGCCCGCTCTACACCCCGCCGGCTCCCAAGTACACGCCTGCCGCCGCTCCGTACACGCCGACCCAGGCGGCGCCGGCGCACTCGCCGGTCGCGGCGGCCCCGCTGGCCGACCAGCCACCGCCGCCCCCCGACAGCCCCGGCATCTGCTATGACTCCCCCGTTGCCATGGGCGTGAGTAACCTCCGCAAAGTCTTCCAGAACTAGGAAATCGCGCAGGCTCGCGCGTCGCCGCTTCCGCTCACCGCGGCCGCGGCACCGACGGGAGGCCAAGCCCAGCGCGCGCTCGGTTCAGGACTCGCGCGTCTCGAGCGCGGCACCATTCTATCGTGGCCGGTGGGCAAGGTACGGAACGGCTGCCTCCGTCGGTCAGCAGCGGCTGTGTCGAGGCGTGGTGTGATTGTGCTGCTTAGGGATGCTTTCGCCCAATTTTCTGCGTAGGTACTCCCTGTGCCATGTACCCGTCAGAGCTCAGATTAGGCCGGGGCATTATGAAGAGCACGTTCTCATTCTCAGTCTTTTCTTCTTTTGAGCTTGTGGCTGTAGCTGATCTTTCTTGTGGTGACCTCACTCTATGCTAAGAGAATGCTTCTGCTTCACATACTCTCTCTCCATGCTCGGAAAAGACACGTATTTGTTCGCAATGTTACGGGCGGCTTGCCTCTTCATTCGTTGCTTGTCACCTGTCGCAAAGCGGCAACATTTCATCAGTAAATCACTCAGTATACCGTCGCAAAAGAAACAGCCCCAGCTTTGGACGCGAGGTCCCTCCCCTTATGAGTCACGACTAGAGCAGGCAGTAGTCGAAGAACAGTCAGAGGGGGTGAAGATAGCACGGCCTATTTTTTTCTTAAAAGCAAATGTTTGCAGACATCGTTGAGCGATAACCACTCATCGCAGTGTTGTTGTTCTGCCAGTGCTTGCTTACAGCGCGGCGAGAGTGCTTCCGTTTATGGCGGTTACAGTGTGGTGCACCTTTGCCGTCGTCGAAACCGCGAGCCACGAGACTAAAACACGCCGCTTTCTGTCAAATCCGAAGCAGCAATGGCGTCATTGGTATGAGGAACGGTAGGCCAAAAGCGATCAGGATCAACGTCTAACTCATTACACGTATTCACTTTTTGCTTCGGAACGCTATATTGCCGTTTTCTTGGCACATTTCTTTCCTGTCTTTTTTTATGTGATGTTGAACTGTACACGCCGCACATGTCTCTGTTCTAGACATTTAGGCGATGTGTGTGATAATGCCTTCTTTTTTTACATTTCTGTAGAGTAGAAAATTTTGTTCTGCCGTACGTTTAATATGCCAGTCGAATGTTAAATGTTTGCATTTTTCTCAGGATTCTTGCAATGTCAAGTGTCAGAAGAGTACCTGGAAAATACTCAAAGTTCATTGTTGTTCTCTAACTTATCCAGCATACTAATATTTCAAAGGAACAAGAATGTTGCCATAGAGTGGTGTCTACTGTGAAATCACGTGTTAGAAAGCACAGACTTTATGCTAAATCGAATAAGAAGCAGAACTCGTATTCATTTCTCAGTTCCGCAATATTTAAATGTTCTTTTGAGTTTTGTGTGGTGGATAGAGGTGGCACAGCCTGACAAGTTCGTGCAATCAGAGTTCTAGTCTTTTGTGTTGATTGCTGACCACCACTCTACACGTGTGTGGAAAAGAATGTGCGCTAGAAAAGAGCAAATCCCCTCACGGTTTTCTAAGAAAGCCCGGCATCCGACTGCTTGGCACCTGTTTGTCTCGTGTATGTCCACTGTATGCTGTTCGTTTCAGCGTTGCAATAGTCGCGTCAGCTTTTCTACTCGAATGTTTTGTGTAGCGGACACATTTTTCTTTGATGAGCGTCGCGGACTTATCTACGCGAAGTGTGTATACCGTGGTAATAACTTGCTGGACCGCACTATGATGCCCAAAGAGGAGTGTTAAGAACGAACATTTTCGCTGTGTTGTCCATCGTGTGTTGAAATGCTTTTCAAATAAAGTGCAGAGAAACCAACAAAAACCAGTTTGGCCACCTTGGGTTCTGTTTACTTTCCTGGCCGTCACGTGCACGATCAAGACTAACCACGTATAACCGATGCACGACGGGATGAGCAGCCGGAAATGCCCCGCTCTTAACGCTCCTCACGGCCTCACGATGATGCCTCTGGTCGCGATCTTGCAGCGCGCGGTGTCTCTGCACAGGCGCGCTCGTGGGATGCACGCGGCTATTGCGCCCGACACTCCGTGGTCTGCTCGGATCGTGTAGTCGTAGTGTATAGTGTGCACGGCTTCCACAGAGACGCGCTGCTCCTTGCTGCCTGGCTGTGGGCTGGCCACGCCGCCGCCTGACTGTGTGCCTGAGCCTAACCCGTGTTTCTATCGTGCAGTGTGCCCAGACTCTCCTGCTGCTGCCGCCGCTCATTTTCGTTCGCTGTTTATACAAAAGAGCTCGCCACTGCTGTTTTCCTTGTATACTTGCTTGGAAGTATGGAGCCTTGTAACAAGCAGGCAGACAGGCAGCGCCACCGGATGTGTACGGGGCGAAGTACGGTACAAACACACGAATGGGGTATTCCGTACGTGCCGCTGCTCTTCAGTTCACGGATTTCTCGCTCCTGCTTCATTTTTAGCACGTTATGACTGTTGCCAAATGTGGCAATGCGGTAAAGCGCACTTTTAATAGATTCCTGATAATCCCCATGGGCAGCAAAAATTTTTCGTGCCGCTGAAACTGGGCGGACGTCCACTAAGGAAATGCTTCAATTTATGGCGTAGTAACGTTAACAAGAGAGATGTGCTCGTTTATTTTTTTAATTATATGTCTAAACCATTCAGCGCGTATTTGGTGGCAACTAATATTAACTAATATTAACTTCAGGATTCCCTGCTTTCTCTGCAATTTTTATTTTATTTTATTTATTTATTTCCTCAAAGGTCTCGGTTGAGACATTACATTCCGAAAACTTATCCTTCTAGTGCGCAATATCCGCATCCTTTCTATGAGATGGGGACCACATTATTAAGAAAATATCGCATATATTGGCTTTGTTCCGTCACGATACAATCTCAACATCTTAAAATAGATGGAAGATACAAACCGGGTGGACCTATTGCATGTCGATACATGTACTCGTACACATGCATGTAAAAAATTACTCACACAGACGCGCGCGCACGCAACACACGCACACGCACATATGCAGGGATGCTCATCGTTTGCGGATGCAGTTTCTATAAACAGCACAACCGCCGTGGCAGGGCACTGAAAGTAGCGGAGTAGATCGTGACTCTCAGCCTCTGGAATTCGCAGTAGGAATACGTGACTGCGGCGGATGACAGCGCGATTGCAAATATGCCGTGCAACCGCGTGGTTTGTGGTTTTAAGCGAAACTAACTTTGAGGGAACGCGACATGTCCGCTTATATCGCCATGTGGTCGCAGCAGACATTTCAACCGTGCCGTTAGCTAGTAGTTGATCGTTGCTCACCCCTACATCCCGGTCGGTAGCCGCGGCTTCACCCGTACGGGGGGCAGCAGCGGATGCGGTGGGCCAAATATTTTCTGAGAAGCTGCATGTGTAGATATACGAATTTACCAGGCGCGCAGGACGGCGAACGCGGAAAGAGAACAAAAACGAACAAATGTATCGCCGCATGTACTGCGAGCGCTCCTACACACTGCGGAGTGAATTGCAACGGCAATGCTTTACGCGTGGTGTGTGTACTGCATGCGAGCTTATGTTGACTTGCACATTTGAACACCCCTGCATCTTGCTGAGTTTGTCGCTTTGGTCTCTTTTTTTTTCTGCGGCACTTCCGCTGTTCCCTGGACAGCGGTCTGATTTCCGCCAGGCGCCAACGCATTCGCCCGTGGCGGGTTCTAAGCCACTGACTCCGCAGGTAAGGCGTTCCAATTGGCAGCCAATCAGATTGCGAACCAATGAAAAAGTTAATCAACATAAAGTTTGCTTTTTACAATAACATAATTGCCTCACAAGTAAAGAGAAAATCGTAAACAGAACAACCATATCAAAGCTCAGTTATGCATGACTTTACGTGCTACATACATGCACCGGAGATATGCTACATAAAATCTAAGGGTATGTGTGTGTTACGAATAATTTATCCGCATAGGAAGGCGGCGTAAAAGACAAGTCACGTGGAAAAAACTATGACATAATACGACAGCACCACGGGACGGTATGTCCCTACAGTTTGAATCACTTCACAAGCGAACTCTGTCTCTCTCTTTCTCTCTCTCTCACACACACACGCGCGCACGCACTCTCTCTCTCTCTTTCCCTTTCTTTTTGGTCCTTTGGCTAAAACTTATTTAACATGCTTACATAAGGGAACCAGGTGACAGGTGAGTGTAAGGTGATAGTACCGTGCAGAAAAGGGTAGTGCAACATTGCTTGCATTGCATAATAGCGAGAATGGCTCCATTCTTCGGCGTGCTCGAATATAAAACGGTTATAATTTGAGATTTTTTGTATTTTTTAATGACAATGTCATCTTCAGTAGCACTGTAAATAACGCATCAGAATATGAACATGTCTCAGCAAGGATACGGAGCCAATTGCAATCGCGCGCAGGACATTTGCTTCTAAATAAGGAGCTAAGTATTACTGTAACGCGGACACGCATCTTGAAAAGTTTTGTTTTTTGTAGCCGTGGCTGACCGTTTATCTTACCTTTCTCCGGAACGGCTGAGGGAGACCAGTTCCAGCTAATGCATGGTATCTACTTGCTGAGCCTGTATACAACAGACTTCAAAAACGACAAATAGAAATGTGGTTATGCCCCACAAGCAGCTAGGACTAATCTTCTGAGGAGGTAGCGATAAGGACAACAAAAGGAAGCAAGAGAAGGTATCTGCACTGCGCACTCTGTTACTGACGCTGCGTTTCCTGTGTGCTTACCTGACAGTCGGCGAAGACGACCCCGCCTTTCAGTGGCGTGACACCGCTGCATCCGGTGACGGCTCCCGTGGGTGACGCGCACCGTCCAGTACCAGGTAAGGGAAGACGAGAGCTGCATAGACGCTCAAGAAAAAAAAAAGGAAACATGAGAAGTTGCAAAATAGCCTTCGCTTGCTCGGCTTGTGTTCGGCTGTTGTCGGGAGTGAGCGCTCACAGTTGTGACGTTTCTTGCCCACTCGAAGCTGTGTGAATGTGTACTGAGTTGGTAATCGCTGCACGAATGCAGGAACACTGTACAAAAGAAAATCCCCTAGTACATCCAGTACAACTTGCGTGTTCTAATATGTATATGATGGGAGAGGTCTGCAGCAACGCCGGTATTTTCCAAGGTTACTCTAGTGTTATCAACCTGTAAATTTGCGAGCCCCAAACTCGTTACTTACTGCTGATGCTACCAGAAAAACAACTAGCCTCTGTTATTGGGCCTCAGTAGCCCCTTCGAATAAGTCAGTAGGTCAGTTGGTTGGTCGGTAGACCTCTCAGTTTGTGTTTTAAGGAGGCGACGAGCCGTTTTCAAAACAACTGACCTGTATACTTTATTGCTTCTTATTATTCTAGGCAAAAGCTGATGGCAGAAACTTATAGAAGGATGAGGAGATTGGGCTGGCCTTGAAAGATCCCGCGGCCGAATATTACGCATCTTATCGTGTACACCCTGATCTTCGAATGTGGCGCATAGAAAGATAGATCGTAAGCATCTAGAATGATGAGAGTCCGTATAAACCTCTCATTATCCACTGATTTCTTGGTGCCTCGTGGCATTAAGCTAAAATGCAGTTTGTTTGAGTCTGTGAATATCTTCGCATATTAACCCTTGAAATTTCACAAACATCTTAATGTGGAAAAAAATTGAATGGACTACATAGATAATTTGTAGTGTCTGCTCTGAGATGTACGCTATGCCTTACTAATGCAAAATAAAAGAAAAATAAAACAATGAATCTACAGGCCTGAAGGTAGCCGCTGGTATTTGCTCAGGGTATCATGTTTTTATTCTTTCGCACTGAGCTTACTTTCTTGAAAAAACTATAGTTTCCACCTATATTACACACGAATATGTGTGGCATCTCGATTTCGAAATCTTTTTTTCTGATGTGATGAGTTGTACAGCGTGCTGAAGCACTGAGTCTCAGTTCGTACACAATAATGTAGCGCCATGAAGACATTACTTGCTTTTTATTTCTCATAGCTCCCACTGTTCATTTGTTTTACTTTAGCCCAATCTAACCTCTGTTCATCGTAATAGCTGTGCGTTAGAATATGAGAATACTATTAGCTATGCTTACAGTATTTTCAGCCATATAACGGCATTTAACTACGCGTGGCTGTATTGATCAAAAGTACTGAAGCGCGATGTAAAAACCAGACCTAAATGTGCTAAATGTTCTGCTAAATGCGCAATAGAGCTAAGCTGTATGAAACGTTGAATGTTTGTGATGTGGCTGTCAGCGGTCACCTTCTAGTTGTGCATGTTTTTGTCGAGAAAAAAGTTATGCTTGAATGTAAGACAGAAAAGCAGCAGTTCGAAAAGAAACCCTATTTTAACAGAGCAGATCATTTATTGAGATTAACTTCCTAATCTAAAGCCATTTTAATTACCTTACGTCTAATTGCAACCCAGTTTAATTTAGCATGCTACTGCCATTTTCTGTTTCGTACAATTTTATAACGGTGTGGCGTTGAGTGTGACCCGGTGTGAAGGCTAACAGCACGTTTGTCTGAGGCGGCGTTTGTAGTGACTGATGGGGTGGTTTGCAGTGTCTCTAACAACATGCATGGCCTGATGCACGCAGCAAACACAGAGTCCACGACGCCTTACACAAACGGCATCGGCAACGGACATGCGCATGAAGAACCAGAGCTCGAAGACATCCTGGAATGTTAGTAGCCATTTTTTTTCACCCTTTCGTTGTAAGTGCCTGCCAGTAAGGCATGCGCTGATGTCTGCGCAGTCGTGTAAAGTACAGCACAAGGTCAGAATTTTGTTAAGCTGTTTATTTCACTCACCTCTTAACGTTGGAATCTGTTGTGGAATTCGGTGCCCTGAAAGCGCTGCAGCGAAATTGCAAGCAAGAAGGCTGTGATGCTAAATTAAGAAGGGAGGATGATAAAAACGGTAATCTGGGCAAGCTTTAAATAGGTCTCTAGTTCCTCCAGAAACGTAGCCAGTCGGATAGCGTAATCCCGTTCTCTTAGCCTCAGAAGCATGTAAAAGGATGGTTGGATGGCTGTATTTTTTGCTTAGTATTTTTTTACCATTTATTTCAACCTTAAAAAGAATATCGAAACTAACCTCTCATAAATACAGACTCCAATGACGTTTAGGATAATGCGACTTCTAATGCTAAAATTTCGGTTAAGTAGCGCCCCTTATAGCCGCAACAAGTAGAATTTTCATGAGGAGGGATAATGATAAAATTAGAGGAGTCTGTATACTTCGGTGCCGTAGCGCAGAGGGCTAGCGCTTATTTTTTGGATGTGCAGTTCGAATCCCCCTAGTTGGTTAGATTTTTTCTTTTGCGGTTTACGCGCAAGATTAACACCATTAATATTATTTACAACAACCAGTGGTTGTGCTTTACCTTTTAGGTCAAATATTGAGACGCCCCTGAACCGAAATAGCCGTTTAAAAGGCAGCGAGTCGAGCTGTGTGGCAAAATCAGAACTCGTGGGGCTGCCCCACGGCGAAAGACGGCGAAAGACACGGCGAAAAAGAAAAAAAGGGCTCAATGGAACTGCTGTGCCGCGCAGAGTTAGTGAATATCAGCTGTGGCAGTATGAAAATTTAAGTTGTGCGGTAAACATGAGTGGCATTCGGCCGCGAGACGGCACTGCGTTCCAGCGCTTGCTCTCGGGGCGAGGGCGTTAAGATGTGAATAAGATAACCATTCTTGGTCTCGCATTCTCGGGACCCTAACACGATGGACTGTGACCATGGCGGCTAGCGGGGTGGTGGTAGCGGGTTTTATGCGTGGGAGGGTGGTCTACTTGGTGGTTAACGTGACCTGGCTCGGGATCATGGGTGAATATCGCGAACGATCAGGTTTGGCCGCCTCATTTGGCAATTCAGACTACTGTCAAAAGCCCCAGTTTCGGCTGCATGTCATACTACAGCCGTGCGCATACCTGCGATAAGTTCTGGCTTGCATCGTTTACACCTTCCCGAGTCTTCCTCTCCCGACTGCTTCCTGACCCCTCCTGTCCCCAGCTGCGGCACTCCCTATGCCAGTCTGGAGCTACGCATTCTCTCCTGTCCCGTCGCCTTGTCCTGCCCTTTCACTACCTTCAGTTCACTCCTCTCCTTATAGAGTACTTGCCTGTCGTCGGCGCATCTGTAAGGCCAGTTGGCCCTGGTCAGCCAGGCGCAGGATGTATTGAGCTCTTGTTCTACGCGCTAATAAAAGGACGCTCTCCCTCTCTCTTGCATTTTATACGCTCAGGAAATTTTGGTACATATATCAGTATCATCAACAACAAAACAGTGAAATACACGTTCTCGGCCTCAGGAAAAAAATCCAAAGCGACTAGCGTAGTGTTTCTTAGCACGTGCAGAGTCTTAATTCACGTTATTTTAGCTGAAAAGAATAATCTGGCAACTGTCGATGAAAGGGCAAAAAGTTACGTTATAACACGGGCATGTACCATGGCACTGCTCGGCACAGGGGAAAGGTTATAGAAAAAACTACAGAAACAGTAAATGCTTTCCTTAGCGTTCATTCATTCTTTTTTGTGTGCATCGCGTGCAAGATCCCTCGTATTTGACTAAACGCTAAACGGCTGCATATGTGGTTGTGAGACGTATCTGTTGCTCTTTAGCCTTACCGAGCGATGTTGTTCTTCTTAGTGGCTTTATTGATAAATAAAGACTAATAAAATACAAAAAGGAAGGAAACGACTTTTGCTGGCCGCGGCATCTGCTCTCGTCCTGAAGCAACTGAGCCGCGACCAGCGGAATGAAGGGATCAGTGAGAGGACAGAGCGCAGAAAGAGGAGAGGAGTACAATGGGCAATGACATGAAAGAATAATATAAAAATCTGTACAGGGGAGGACCGCGCCCGCCGCGACTGTGTTCCGAACGAAAGAACGCAACCGGTGGTCGTCCACTTTCACTCATAATTCGCGTTTCTGAAGAGGTTGTAGTGTTCGTCTTATTAATAAACATGTCGTCATATTTAAAGCAGCAGTAGATAAAAAAAAAAACACATGGAGAATAAAAACAACTCAGACTGATTAGTCGGGTTAAGAAAACGTTTTCTTTCGCCGCTATGATCATCGTAGAAGTTTTGTGTCCCATCTCATAAGAGCCGTCCCCAGAGGGAAGAGAGTTGAGTGGACATTACTCGTTTACTTTTGCAGTTTGTGGGCGTCTGTCTCATCGTGCCACTGTATTATAGGGGCTATTATAAGCCCATGCTTTCACACTTTCCGATGAGTGTGCACTGCACTCACTCAATCACCAATCCACGAACCAACCAACTTCTAACACCCACCTACCCCCTAGTACCCGGAGCGCCTGCAACACTTCCACTTTACTTGAGTAAAACCTACCCATACGTTGGAGGCGGCATGACTGATACCAGGAACACCTCATAGAAGCTATAGCTTCAAGCCGAGAATTCTACTGCACACTGTAGACTTCCAGTTGTTTCTGTCTCGCTGGAAAAAAAAAAAGAGGCAAAACAAAAAAAAGTTCGCGTCTAACTTCTCAGTTAGACGGCATACTGTTGGGGTCGAATATCCAATATCCGTGGTATTGGCGACGGGGGCCGAACAGGGCCGTCATCCGGCACCACATTGGGCGGCGAGGCGGAAGGTTTTCCCCTTGGGTTACCCCCAATCTTAAGCGACGCCTTATCGAACTTATGGAGTTTCGTATTCCGCTTGACGAAGCCGGTCACAGCTGTGGCTATTTTTTAATTGTATCGAACTTGGCTATCGGAAGATAGACCTCCAGGATGATTAAGCTCTGACCTTGTGGACGACACTGCAGGGTCTTCCTTTAGAAATTAAGTAACGTTCGAGCCTAGTGTTGCGGAACAAGAAAGAAAGCAAGAAATGAAAATGCGTTTTCCAGCGCTGTTATTGACTGAGTTTCCGAGGTTGTAGCTTCCAGAGGCTTTTGCGCTGAAAAATTGGCGTTCTGCTAGAGTCGTTATATTGGGACCGGTCAGAGGGGCCAGATGAGAAAAACTGATTTGAGGAATTTGCGACACGTGGCAAACGTTCACAGCCTACGTCAAATACTGCTTCCCCCAAAGAGAATAAAGATGGGATGGGGTGACCCTTCTCCATAAACACACCTTGACGCCGTCCCAATGACAATTTTTTCTTCTTTTTGTCACACCATAAGCTACAACTACTTGCTGTGGTTTACCTGCAAACTCCGTCCATTCGAACCTTTGAAGCTCATCGAATTCTAAATTCGTCGAATTCTAATTCGTAAATTCTAAAGTGACTTTCTCTTTAACCTCCAGAGAGGCTCGTGGCACGTGGAGACTTCCCCTTGGGAACTGTCAAAAGAAACTCGATGTGGTGTGACTGTTCCTTAACAGTTGACCTCATGTCCAACATTTTTTTTTTTTCTAGCTATGCATATAGCCTGCGAAAACACTGGGGTATAGGCCTTTCCATTTGGCGAGGAGGATGCCGAAGCACCTCCTCTCTGGGCTGTTATAAACCCGCTCCGCTGACGCTTCCGCTGTGCTTACGTCAGGTGCAGACAACAGCCGAATGAGCAATGTGGCGACGTGTAGACATCCTTTATTGGAAAGGTGCAATTTAGATTGAGGCGGCATGCGCGCGCTAGTAGCGATGTCGGTAGCGCCAGCTTGGGTGCGCCGAAGTAACACCAATAAGCCAGCGCCGCCAAGCATGAAACGTTTCAAACAGGCACTGACGTCGCGGTCATTTTGAATTTCGCGCTTTCGTGTGTCCAGAGTACAGAAAAAAGTGACTTTCAGCAAATTTCAGACACTAAAATCGCTATCGAGGCGTTTTCTTCGGCCATTCTGCGTGTTTATAGTCCCATGTTAGAGCATGTTTTTCATTTAAATGCTCTTTTATTGTCACTGCAGTGGTTTAAACATCAAATACTCCTGTTTGAAGCAACTCCTGATGATATAACAGCGTTAACTTTTCGGGTAGCACCACGTTCCTTTATATTCTTTAATTCTGTAGTGTCAAATTGCATAGCGCGTTCTGCATCGGCTTGCTGCTTCACATTTTTCCCCGTGAGACATGCGGTCCGCACTGTAATTATGACGTATTTGTACCTTTTCTCTTCAGTGTATAAATCAGTTTGAACAGCATTTTGGGATCGGCCAACATGCACTTGTTCTCGTTGCTGCAGTGGGAATGGACCAACGCATGCAGTACTTGTGCGAGTGTGATAATTGCCTGTGGTGTGTGTTTAAATAAAGCACAAATAAAGCACAGCATGCATGTGCTCCTGCCGGTGAATAAGCTCTCGTTTCCTTAGAAATTTCTCATGGCTTTGGCCATAATTTTTCAGATGTTAGCACCGGTGAACAAAAACTCAACAGTTTTACTACGCCTGCTTTATCAGAGACGGCAAATAAAATCTCGGGATCTCTCATTTTACATGGGAAGATAATCGCCAGACGACCAGTTTGAATAATCAAACAGATAGCACGCATCCAGATGTTCCTGGAAGAAAAAGACGGCGCCACTTCAGCATGCTAACATCGCCTCACATATGTCTGAAAAAGAAACAAAACAAAACAAACTAAGGTTCGTAGCATGATAATCGTGCTCACTGGCTCGTATGTGGTTTTTCTTGACCTTGAAGAGTGGTTTAATTGACTATTCGTCATTCTCAAGGGAACTGCTGCGTTTACTCTAAAAACAAGTTATTGTAACAAAACAAGTATTAATTTTTATAAAGCACCGCAATCAGCGCGTCCAACTTAGGCTGTACTCAGAGTCGTTATTCAGGCGCAAAGTAAGCAAAAAGTTTTAATGCTCTGCATAGTACAATATCAAACCTTATTTGTGTTTCCGAAAACTCCTTACGAAGCACACGCGACTGATACACACGGAGGAGCTGTGATGGTAGATTCAATAGTATGTGTGCATAAAATAATAAAAGAACATGCCTCTCATTAAAGCCACATGTATCCCGCGGCGTTGCTAGCCTTATAGCAGATGGCTTCTGGTGGTCGCCATTGGACATAAAACGTCCAATGTCTTCGCTCCAGGGCATAGAATCTTACACTAGCATGCTCTCGCGACTCTTCTTTCTTCGCTTGTCTTTCATCTTTCTTCCACCTGGCTCTGTCCCTTTTTCTCTACTTTCCTCCTACCTCTCCTGTCTTTCTTTCTCCTGCCCTCCTTTTATCGCGACGCCCTCACGCCCATTGACTTTGGTGCCACTTGGACGACCTGGGATCTCATCTGTGTCGGCCGGCAAGGAGGTGCCAAGTTCACCTGGCCGCCCGCACAGGCCGGTGGCCCCACTCCCTTGTCCAGCGGCGTGCTCGAGTCTAACGCCACTCCGAGCGTGCCCACGTACCGACCCCCGCCGGGCACCCAGCGGGTGGCTGCGCCCTCGACCCCAAAGTGGGGCGGCCCGAGCCAGGCGCCGGGCGGGCCCTTCCGGCCCTCGTCCCCTTCCGCGTCCCCCTACTCGCCCGTGTCGAGCCCGGCCTCGTCGCGGCCGCCTTCGTTCGTGTCCTCTTCGCCGAGCCCGCTGTCGGGCTTCGGTGGGCAGCCGGGCGTCAAGGTGCCACCGCCCACGGCACCCAAGCCGGTGGCACGCGCGCCATCGGCCAAGATGGGCAACGGTGGGCCCTGGGGTCCGCCCGCGCCCGCGCTGTCGACTGGCGCCTCATCGGCACCTTTTACGGGCCCCTCAGGTCTCTCCCAAGGAGCCGGGTCCCGGCCGGCGCCCAAGAGGGGCCGCGGAAAGCTGACGCAGGCCATCGGCGGCAAGATACCCATCTGCTCCAGCTGTGGATCGCCCATCAGGTGTGTGACGCCCCGGCGGCGAGCTGCGCTATGCGAGAGCGCCGCCATCTGATACTGAGCTTCGGTTGCTGGTTTTTCGGATGCTTGGGATGCTTACTTCATTTGCTGGACAACGCTGAAATTTGTAGCCCGTGAATTGATAGGCATCGAACGTTTTGTCAGTGAAAGTGAGCCTTTACGAACTGAAGCTTGATTTAGTCATCTACGCGAAAGTCTTACGTTGAGCTACAGGCATATAAAAGTACTACCATGGCTCTGTTTCTTAGGGAGAGTGACATGCTTATGTTTCCGTATTCATGCACCATATGCCTGCTTCAGACTCTATTCTGCTCGGACTGAAGATTATTAATACATCCAGTCCAAGCATGGAGGTCGCAGCTACCGGCTGGAATCCCTGCATCTGTTTCGGCTATCTATGCTGCAATGCTGTCATCGTGTTCGTATTTGGGAGTTGGACTGCGAGAGCTGCAATCTGACGTGGCACCTCTTGCAGGGGCCCTTTCGTCACTGCCCTGGGGCGCAACTGGTGCCCGGAGCACTTTTTGTGCTCCAACGGAAGCTGCCGCAAGTCCCTTCAGGACATCGGCTTCGTCGAGGAGCAGGGAAAACTGTATTGCGAGCATTGCTACGAGTGCTACATGGCGCCCATCTGCAGGAAATGCGGGCATCGCATCAAGGGCGTAAGTATCCGGAGCGTTTTAAGTCTCTCGTGAAAAGTAATTGAATTTGCCACACGAGAGGGATGCTGGGTCAGCCCATTCCTGTAATTGAAAATGCGTTAAGAGCTGTTTCCCAACGTTTCTTGTCCACGGTTTTCACGCAGAAATTTAAATTTTCCGCAATTTTCGCAATTTTAGGCCTCACAAGAAATAAAAGAAAGGCACACATCCGGGCATCATTAGTAACGTCATAAATTTCGGTCTTAACATTATGCAGAGACGTAATCTATAAGCCGAAATTGCACCTTAGTTACTTCGGCGCTCTAATGATTACGATCGGATAAGAGTAAAGATGAACATTTCCAGCCATATTCGGGCTCACCTACAATCCACCACCATCACCTACTCACCCACAACCGCTTTTACTATCACGATAATAATAATAATAATAATAATAATAATAATAATAATAATAATAATAATAATAATAATAATAATAATAATAATAATAATAATAATAATAATAATAATAATAATAATAATAATAATAATAATAATCTCTGGCGGCTAGCTTGATCGAAAACCCATTCTGCACGAGACAGATTTAGCGGGAGCAAATCCGATCGCTGAATTTTCGCACTCTCCGCGAAACTTCTCTTGCCTTCATCCCCAACAAATTTTAAAGCGCTGCAATTAGGCTGTTGAAGCGCTAAATTTCAGTTTAGCGCATTTGCAGTTTGGGGCAGTGTAGTTTTATACTTCATCATAAACCAAAGTGGTGCTCAAATAGTCGCCACAGTCTCAGGTTTATAGGGCAAGCATTTGAGCATCTAACTTTGAACGCGCTGGAAGCGTCTTTTTTTATATCCTGTCCGTGCACTTTTGTGTGCTATTTACTTAACCACGATAGAAATTACCGCTTGTTTACTAGTCCCGTATCTTACACATATCTGACCGCAGGATTGTCTGAATGCCCTCGAGCAGACCTGGCACCCAGAGTGCTTCGTGTGCACATACTGCAAGACGGCTTTTGGAAACAGCTCATTCTACCTCGAAGACGGAATGCCCTACTGCGAGAAGGGTGAGTAAACCGCTTTGCCCTCAAGGCCTCAAAAATTACTGCCTGGTTCATCTCAACTACCGAAATCTCATATATTCTAATAGGATTCTTCAGGACTGCAAGCTTGTTTATCTGACTGGTGAAAAGCCTTGTACCGCATGAAGTTGAGCGCCTGCTTAAGCTTACAGGAAGTTGGCCAAAAAAGAATGATTTTCAACGCAATTTTTATCAAATAGCTTTTCTTTTAAATGTCTAGAGGAGATGACCACGATTTCTTCTTTTTTTTGTCTTGTGGTCTATTTCAGAGAACAGAATAACGCTGACGGGATTCTAATGCGCTGTTTTACCACGCAGAAATGGCACTGCGCCTTCAAGTAGCGCAACAGTGATTTCGGAGGACTATTTTACAAGAGTGTTTCCAAAAGGCTACACTGACATGAATCAGGAGTTTATGAAAGCTTGTCAGTGGCGCCTCGATTATTTCTTTTCTCATGCGATTGAACGTGGTTCAGGAGGGACAAAAATCCTTCATGTCGCGCAAGCTATAATTGTTTGAATGAGAGAGCGTGCGTCTTTTTCTAATTTTTTGTGTGCTTATTTTCTAAAGCATGGAACGCGAATTTCTCTAGGACGCCTGGAAAAGGAAACAGCCTACTTTATCTATTCACTACACTGAAACTAGCCAAGCTGCGGGCGTGAAGAAAATTTGCTTTCTCGATTTCTGCTGCAAGGTTGGACTTTCCCGTTCCGCCGATTAAGTTTGGTCCATCAATTGTGTGCTGTCGTAGCATCCGGAAGTTAGCTGCACCGGTGGATGCTTGATTACAATCTCGAGGACAAAAAAAAAATAACAAGGTCGTTCCGGGTAATTTGGGTGAGGGTCCGGGTGAGGGTCCAATAGAGTAGGCCTGGAATCACGAAGCAAAATTTGACATTTATTAGCGCAGATAACGTCTAGAGCGTCAGGTAGGGGTTACTCAGTATAGCTTCCCATGGGTGTCGATCACGCGAGCTCATCTGGTTAGTAAAAACCGCGACAAGGACTTCAAGGCGCTGAAAGTTTGGAATGCAAGGTTCCTGGAAAGAACGGGCTCACCAACCCCAGGTCATTCTTCACGAAACTTGGTGCGGGGCTCTCTTTATTTCTGAAACCAAGCTAGCGGCCCGCTCTTAATTCTTGCGTAGTAGTGCTCCACATTGAAACTGCACAGGAGGAGAGAAAATTCAGGGGCCACTTTGACTGTCTAAAGTGCGTACAGGCGAAAGCGTTTTCCGCACCACTTTCGCTGCTTCTGTGGCACTGGTGGCGTCACATATAATTGAGTACTAACTACTAAGTGATGACAAATCACTAATTAATGATTAATTACTGATTAATGTCTGAATACTAATTCACTTCTAATTAATGGCGCTTAAGTTTCGCCTTTACGAGTGGAACGCGACAGCGTGTTGTAGCGCTGCCAGAGAGTCCACGGCAACGTTACTAGAAGCTAGTCTAGTAACGTTGGTCCACGGAACACCACCGCCCGTTCGGCGCGATGCCTTGCCCTTTGAACGCAACGCTTTTTGAGGAAAGGAAATGGCGCAGTAATTCTCTGTCATCTCGGTGGACACCTGAACCGCACCGTAGAGGCAGGGAGGAAGTGGGAGTGAAAGAACGCAAAGAGGGCTTGTAATGAAGAAAATGAAAATTGTATTTGAGGAAAGAAAATTACCCAGTAACTGTCTCGCATATCTCGATGGACAGCCGTCGAAATTCAGGGGGGCGCTTTTTTGACCTAAAGTGTGGCCACTGATGTGTGGTTAAAATGTTAAGCTTCGCCTCTAAGAGTGGAACGCGAGAGCGTCTTGCAACGCTGCCAGGGAATGCATAGAACGCCATCGCCCATTCGGTTCTACGCCTCGCTCGTCGGTAAATTAGTTTTTGAGGAACGGAAATGTATCTGTCTCTCATACCTCGGTAGACACCTAAACCTCTCCAGGAGGAAAGGGAGGAGGCTGGGAGTGAGCGAAGACACCGTATTCACTAGACGCGCCTTTGTTCATTCCAAACCATCGCGCTGGCATGGCGGAGTGGATAGCATGCTCGTCTCGCACGCCGAAGACCGGGGTTCGATTCCCGAGCTCTACCAGTTTCCTACTCGGTTTTCTTTATTTATATGACCTGACTCGTAAAGTTAATTAAGCTAATTGGGTAATTAAGCAATTAACTAAGTTCCGTCCCACTTGGAGCATCACTATACGATCCTTTCAATTGGTTGCATGGTTACTAGCCAAAGTACAATTGGCCCCGTTTGAAATTCGCGCACTGTGACGTCACGACCGTCTCGACCAATTGAAAAGCGTGACATTTCTGTCGACAACTGCTGCTTACAACGATGAGACATTAAAGTCTTTCGCCTTAAAATATGTAGATGAAGGTAGATGAGGACGCCCCACGGGTGGCCGTTTAATACACGCAGATCAACTGCCTCGATGTACAAAGCGATGAAAAAAATAATAATGCTAGAAAGAAATTAACAGAAAACTGGGGCAAAATCAAATAGTGATCAAGAAAGCGTAATAAAAAATAAGAATGTTTCCTTATATTGTTGCTTTCACGCACAGCGTCCCTGTCACCCATCCTGTGCAATTGACGGTCGCTGTATCCGCTTGCAAGTCACCCGAGACGACGAAGGTCTGTCACTGTGACCATGAGTGGAGCACCCTCTTGGAAACTGTGCTTAATCCCAGCTGAACGCATCTACGCGCAGAACGGACTACCGTGACGTTTATTTTTCTTGAGAAAGCACAGGAACGACGCTTCATTACTTGCCTGAGCGGACCTCAATGATATATAAGCACGAGCGAGGCCGGGAAGCGCGTTAGTAGCGCGAGCTTGTCCTTTATCGCATTTTTCATGAAGCATTCACACCGTAAACAAATGGCAAAATGAGCACCGCTTTCTGAGAGGAACAAAGGGAAGCAATACGTACTTAAGATACTGTATGCCTACCTTGCTCCCTCGGAATAGTTTCGCTGCTTTCCGGCTTCCTGATCGACTCGCACAAGGACAGCTCGAAGTTTATGGCGACTTCATCAATATGCCTTGTATCTGGTTCCTCAATAACCTTTACAATTTTTTCTACCTTCTTTCGTCCGTTTTACTTGATGTTCATTCGTTTCCGCCTCACTTTATTGATTCTTGTCTCCTGAGAAGAGAATGAACCTGAGACCTCGCTCATCCAGCTTTCACGGCGACAATCCAAGGCCAGAGACCGGGTGCTGTTGTTTAGACTGAACAAAGACGGTAACTGTGAGCATGTGCGTGCGATATGCTATTCTCTTAACTTTGGTTTGGAGAAGCTACATCCAAACACGGACGTACCCAGACTACACTTTGAAGCGTGCTCTTTCTTTCGGAGGGGATTTTCTTTGAAGTGTGGATTTGATCAACCGCTGCTGCAACTAGTATAACATCCAGGGGTCATGTGCTGTGTGTGCACGTTGACCTCTCGCGGTGAGAAACACCGGAGGGGCTGCAGTTTCGTGCTACTAAGAAATAGTCTGCGCAGAACAACATACGAAAATAAAAGGGTTCCTTTGAGTTAGCCCATTTTGAGTAGTTTACAAAACAAATTTGGCCTACTAAAGAACTCAGAGCAAACTTCCATCACTTCTGCAACTCTGTGCCAATGACCCGGAAATATAATATTTACGCCCGATTGCAGACTGGAACGAGCTCTTCACCACCAAGTGCGTCGGGTGCGGCTTCCCGATCGAGGCCGGAGATCGCTGGGTTGAGGCGCTCAACAACAATTACCACTCGCAATGTTTCAAGTGCACGGTAAGTCATGCGCGCTGTCCAGCAAACACCGAAAATACTTGGGGGGAGGGGGGGGGGGAGGCTGATACCAAATATGAGCTGATGAACACAACTTAGAGCAGTCATGGCACAGCTTAATACAAAGTCAAAAACCGGCATCTGAGCGTACATAGTAGTTTCGCCACAAGTCGATGGAATAAAGTGTTTTATTCTTCCCCACCGAATGGCTTCTTTGACTGATCGTAAGGGAAGTGCGAGTCAGTTTTATTACCTTGCTGCGTGTAGTAGAAGCCAATCAATGACAATGAATGGCATTTTGACCGATTCACACTCCTTACAGAAGGAAATTAAAAGCGAACGTTTGTAGTGAGTGCGCTCGACCGCCGCAGAGCTTATTTCTTCTGAATTTTGAGTGAACCGCAGCTAGCCTGCTAATGAAAAACAAGTGAGCGGTTATCCGCACCCACTCCTACTGCTCTGATCAGCGCTGAAGATTGCATTATGTTCGCAGACTGCAAACGGCACTGCGATTGGCGTAGGGCCCGCAGCATACCTCTTAAAGAGACACTGCCGACAGATTGAAGCGGGCCTTTATCGATTTATTGACGCATTGTATGGACAAAGAGGCTGAATTCACTGAAAACGAAGCTATTAAAAGCGAGAAAAGACCGAGCAATGAAAACCAGTCATCGCCGTCACAGGCCGTTTTTCAGAAGGAAACGGCGCTAACCTGAACTGCCGTATATTTTTTATTTTTGGACATGTGAGGCTATACAGCACCGCTCATCTCTTTTCGGTCACGATCACGGAGTATGCGGTGCACGCGACGTCATCTCCAAAGTCGCGAGTTTGAATTAGAGCGGCGAGAAAAATGTTCGAACTTTAACTTCAAATTTCTCAGACATAAATGCATCCTTTCCTGTCAAACAAAAGGCGACGGAGCCACAAAAAATCAAACTATCGGATTTCGCTCAGAATAAAAATTCGGTGAAGTATTCCTCAATGAAGACAGCGCAAATGCCCTGGGATTATTTTGCCTGTCGGAGGAACCGAAGGAAAATTGGCCGGTGTAATTTTAAAACTCCATACATTTCTTTCGTTGCATCCCTTCGTCTGCTGTGAGGTTTCTGCGTGTTTACCGAAACCGTACAAAACTATATTCGTCTTTAGAAATTACCAATATATATATATATATATCAAAACATTCAGCCATTTCTCTGTAGCCCCGCCGCGGTGGCTCAGTGGTTACGGCACTCGGCTGCTGACCCGAAAGACGCGGGTTCGATCCCGGCCGCGGTGAGCGAATTTCGATGGAGGCGAAATTCTAGAGGCCCGTGTACTGTGCGATGTCAGTGCACGTTAAAGAACCCCAGGTGGTAGAAATTTCCGGAGCCCTTCACTACGGCGTCTCTCATAGCCTGAGATGCTTTTAGGACGTTAAACCCCAATAAAGCAAAAGCATTTTTCTGTTACCTAGCAGTGTTTTTTTTTCTTTTTCTGGGAAAGAGCTTCGAGCGCGGTAAACTCATTGCCGTTCACGATCACGCACCGGAGAACTTAAAGCTTTAACTGAGCGCTAATAGAGTTTTGCCGACCTAATACAGGCACGTCGATTTCAGAGGTCCTCCCTTGTTGCAAGCTTGGGTGGCTCTTCACAGTTTCCTGAAGCCTGAGTGTAACCTTTTCGTTCTTGACCTTGTGCAGATCTGCCAGAAAAACCTCGAAGGACAGAGCTTCTTTGCCAAAGGAGGACGACCCTTCTGCAAGGCGCACGCCCGCTAAGCCGGCCCTTAATTCCCATGCGGCGGGATGGACTCAGCGTCTATGGGGCATTCGTTGGGGCATTCGGAGTCATGAAACACAAGATAGAGGGAAAGGAAGACGATATCGATAGCTAGCCTTATATATTTACGCGAAGCTGAAAATCTTTGTCCTTATTTTTTTCCGCCTCACACAATACTGCTGGGAAGCCGGGAGCCAAGGTTTCACAAGGACGAGACAACGAGAAAGCGAGGCTGTTCAAGCGTGTGGAACGGGGTCGATTGCAGTAGTCTAGCCGGCTATCACTGTGCAAGGTTATTGGTTTTGCGGAGCGGCGCTATTTCGCCGAAGCTGGAAGCTCACGCAAAAAATGAAGGAATGAAGTCTGAATGTACGCCCCGTTTCGCATATATTCGTGGCGATATATTATACATTGATGAAAGTACGAAATCCGTCTGGCATTCAGTGTTACTTTCTCGAAAATCGCAAAAGACTGCGGAAACTGAAACGCCACTCATTCAGGAGCACTTCAGCCAAAGAGAGTTTGCATGACGTTTGCTGCTCCTTCGGGACGTATTATACGCCCGTAAGCTAACGGATGCGGGCTAGTAAACGTGTGCAATTAAACAGCATAAGCATACAAGCCGCGAAACAACCAAATCTTTCCGAAAGGTACTTTCCCGACATATCGCTAATATGAAGACTTTGGTGCTGTTAAGCACTTTTTTTATTCTCTTTAGATTTACGAAAGACTTCAAGCCTTACGTTCTCGCAGAGTGACGCAGAAGTAAAAGGGCGGAAAGACTTTCACAATGTTGTGTCATGGTCAGTGCCTTGTGACGAGGAAACAAGGATACGAAACCATCTGGTTAGCGATTGATGTTGAGCTCGAGTAGATGTGTGCCATCAGAGCTAGCGTAGCTAGCAAGGAAACAAAGATGAGAAGACTTCTAAAGCAACGCAATCGCTTGCCGCGCGTGCACGAGGAACACAAGAGCGAGCGGCTGGAAGTACTAATCGACGCCACGGGAAGAAAAAGTCAAATGAACCGCACAAACGACAAGTGTTGGAAGCGAGAAACTGAGCCACCCGCGACGCCCTTTTCTTTCTTCCCATCAAGTGCAATTTAATTGGACGCAACCTTTCGCGCTAACAGCTATAAAGAGCGCTTAACTACAGCGCGGGCGTCGGGTTCGTTGTGTTGAGCTATACACCAGTTCATACCTTTCTTTTCTGCTAACGTCAAGTGTGCTGCATTTTCCCGTTTTCGTTTTCACTGGGTCTCGTACCCGATGGAAGTTCTAGTCGTCTTATTTGTTACTTTGTTGTAGGCATAAGTTTATTGTATTGCACCATCGTATTGTGGCGCTGGAAGAGCGTCGAAAAAGGGCGAAATACTTATATGTGCCAGCTTACTATGCCATGTTGTCTTTGTGCCATACCTTCACGGGCGGCACACATTCTTTTTTTTTTTACTCGCCTCTGTTGTGAAGTCTCAATGCTGAAGTGTGTACAACGAATAAAGCTAATGCCAACAACTGTTAGAAATGTCGTGGTCGTATTTTATTTCGCCTTCACTTTCAGGTATACTGCAGTCTCCAATAAGGAGTTATAATTAACATTCGCTGGAATGGTTGTAAGATTACGCGAGAAAATAATTAGCATTTCCTTTCACGTCAACTGTAATCTTCGGCCAAGGGGCACGAACAAGAGATATTTCTCTTGTAATATATAGGGCAAATAATTCACGAAAATGCGCACTGGCAGGATCCTAGCGGCGTATTCACGAGCAATAATTGATGATTTAAAAAGATGTCGTCCAGCAGACTACAGAAAGAGAAGCAGGAAAAATGCATAATGTGTCTAGCTGCACGTTTTAATCACTGTCGCCAAGTGCTGCACAACACTCGACTCAAGAAACCGAGCTTAATTTAAAAATTCAAGCGGCGTTCATAAAGTTTTCCCTCCCACTGTGCAACTGAGGGAATTGGAAGTTCGGAATTTTGGAAAGTAAGCGATGGAAAACCAAGGTGCCTGGTTTAGAATAAAGTTTGTAGTGTTCTCTTTTCCAAGAGCGCATCACTTATTAATATGCTCCCTACCTGTCGTGACGCATTATGCGCTCATTAAAAAGTAGCCTGAGGGGAAATTCTAAACTTTCATTTTAAGGTGAGATCTTTCAACTTCACTAATTGTTTAAAATGTTACAACCCAGGAGGCAAAAGTTATCGAACACTCCTCATAATTGAGTGAGCGAAGAAAAGGTCGTTTAGGGCGACCAACGTTCAGGTTGCCTAGGATAGGCGACCTGGTCGTTTACGCAGGAGCCGGGAAGTGCGTAGAGTGGCTCCTGTGGGGTGCAGCATTTGGGCGACGTCTCTTATTAGGCCAGACCAGAGAAGGGGGCGAAGATCCGGTGGTGGAGCAGCCATTGAAAGGGACATGGGAAGGATAGAGAAGTGGGAGGAAGAATAGTGATTGCTGGGCACAAAGACAAGTACCGGACCCGTGTTTTGTTTTTGTCCGCATAACCATCACAGACCTGATAATGGGGAATTCCAGGTCGGTTAATAAGTGAGCCACTGGATCACACGGGAGAGAAAGTGCTTGAGCTTGGCGAATGTGTGTTCCTCGTCGGCCTCAGCTGGCGGAGGTGAGTGAAAGAATGCGGAGGTCCAATCGAATGTTTTTAGGGCGCTGTCTGTGGTGCCTTCGGTTGATGGCGCGTTCTTCTCGAGAGCTGCATTCCTGGGGCCTTGGTTCAGTGCAACCTGTGGACCGATTTGCACGAGCAGGGCTATAAAGGGCGAGAGGAAGTGTCGTAGGGTCCCAAATGTTCCCGCGGAGGAGCCTCTGCTTCGTTGTACTATGCCGTAGAAAAGGCGCTCCCCATTTTTCGATGTGGGAGTTCTTGGGAGATGTATTTTTGTTTTCTTATTTTGGCATTTGTGAGGGCTAAAATGAACCTTTGAGCAATTTACTCCGTCAGTGCTGCCCAGCAGCTGTTACCCTCCTGATGATCTCCCTTTGTTCGGCACGGATTTTGGCTCGACAGGGTCTGTGTTCTATAGGCAAGAAAAGATAAATAATGACTTCGTATTTAATGCGACAGTTGCTAGTGATTTTAAGGGTACAGTCACAAATTCGTGCGCCTTGAATAACTGAGAGGAGTGCGAGTACACCATTTCAACGTCCCCCTTCATTACTCCTGTGTTTTTGGGGCCTTTCTTCATACTATTCATTTCTCTAAATACAGTGCTCTAAGCTACAACCAGCGTCGCTTTATTACACTGCGAGCGCTGGTATTTCTTTCCAGCAAATTGCAAGGCACTGCACGGCAACTTGCTAGTCACAAAATCTCCAAAGGCCAAGGAAAGCGTATACGGTGAGGAACTACATAAGTACTTGTCGTCTACGATACATTTTCTCTTCACGAAAATACGTATCAGTGTGACCTGCATACTTTCACGTCACAGAAACGTAATTTCTCGATCTATACTCACTTGATGTATGGACTTATCGTCCCTGAAAACAGCGTGATCCTACTGGCCAGCAACTCAGCCTTTTAGCGCAAGGTATCGTGAATTCACGACGTGCCGTTTGCACGAAGTATACTCATTTCTGCACCAAGCTTGCATAAAAAGTTTGATGTCAACATGTCCTTAGTGTCCACTGCTTTCCGATCAGAATTTTCGGCGTCACTGTGAGCAAGGTGTGCGAAGAAAAAAAAAGGGGCAGGCATATGCGACTTGCAGCCAGCGTCCAATAATTCCTCGTCTCTCATTTTCTGATGAATGTTGCTGGGGAAATAGGAAGATATTTGTTGTATACAAAAGTGTTTACTCCCCAGCGACTTTGAGTTGATTTGAGGCCTTTGAGTTGGTCTCTCATACAGCTCGGACTAGCTGCACAAAATAGAACTATAGTCGGATACAACTTAAGCCTGCAGTGAAGCCTTGAGCACATTTAGGACCGCCTCACAGAATTCTTCCACGACAAAAATGTATTCCGGTTTTAAAACTTTTCTTGTTTCTTAAACAAGAAGCTAATCACAAGAAAAAAGTTATAAGCTCTAAAATTTCGATACATGGCTTGTTTAATAAAGTCAAACATTAAAAAAGCTGATTTCGTTTACTGTTGTGACTGGCCAGCGGGACAATACAGGACATCGCGGACCGTGGTCCAGTGTTGCCACCTGCTGTATTTTAGGTTGTATCCTATTATAGTGATTTTTATTTTGAATAGTTGACATACCGATTTTTTTTTATATATTTTAGCGGCGCTAATAAATTTTCAGATTGGTGCTTGATGCCGGTACATTATCTACAGCTAGCAGAATGCAGAGGTAATGAACTTATTCGTTGATGCTTTCATGATTTGGCCTATAAAAAGTTAAATGATAGTAACGATTAATTTCGTTTGCTGATCTCGGAGAGATTAAGTTTTTATAGAAATCAAGCAGGCGACGAACGCGAAATACAATAAAAAAAAGTCAACCATGCTTTATGGTGATGAACGGGAAATGCTTTCAAAAAAACGTCACCTATGCTATAGTGCGGCGCGGGTTAAATGCAGCATATAGTTCCAAACTTAATAAAAAAATGTGTCCATGAAAAAAAGAGATACAATTCTGCAAGAAGCAGAAAAGGCGTAGAATCGTGAAGAAATATGTGCACCAGGAGTTTTAACTGGCAGACGAAAGCTGCTTAGTCGAGTTCTTGTCACCGCTGTCGGACAAGCAGTGCACGAAAGTACTGAGCGGCTATTATAACCTTCAATACGACTGCGCCAGCTAGAGTGGTCACTGCGGCTGAAAGAAATTTAAAATGTTTTTATTGCAGGGTGTGGCTGAAAAGAAGGCAACCCTGAAAAAAAAAAAAAAGCGGCCATTTCAGTTTTCAGCCTGATTCGTCACATTTTAGCAAAGCTATGCGCGCACCGACTTGTGACGTGAGCCCTCAAGCCCCATAGATACGTTGGAGGTCGTAGTAAGCGCGATGGGGCTTGTCGCAAGGGGCAACGCGAATACGGTATGCGTCATCGAACTCTGCTACCAATAAAGAAAGCAGGCATTATGATGCATGAAAACGGTATTCAGCTCCGAAAACGCGTCAACTGCACAAGAACCTCGCTGAATTTCGAAACAAGCCACACGCCGCCACTTCCTCGACGCCCGCAATGAGCTTCGAGAAGAAAAGGAGATTATTATTCATTATTCAAATAGTGTGGCACAAATCCAACTGAAAAAAAAAATTGTAACTAGCGGCTTCTCTCGCAGGGAGTCATAGATAGCTGCGCACCGTCATCCTGCGGAAGTGAAGGCACGACTAATGGACAAATGATTCGACGACAACTCAACATCCGGCTGCAAATGCGCCAACTGTATTAGAAGCAGAAAACAGCGAGCGCGTGCCTTCGTAGGACGCACGCGTGGTCAGAGCTATCTCGCCGTCATAAGATGTATTGCTTGCGCGCATGAATACGCCGAACCAAGGGAAAAAAGCACTTCCTCGAAAGGTGCATTACTTAGGCACTGTCGCATAGGGGTCAGCATTCCGGGCAGAGACCACATCTGCTAGGAATCCAGCCGAAGTGCCAAGGGGCTCGAATACGCGGCAACGCCACAATAGGCTAGAAAGCATAGCGTGACTGCAGTAAGTAAGGCGTGTAGCCCGTAATAAATTATATTGGTCTCAAACACCACCCAGCGCCCGATCGAACTCAGGGAAAGATACAACGCGCGTCTTCGTCCGTCGTCGGAGCCCCCATAGAAATGCAGCAAGTTACCTCTACGGTCTGTGGACAACGCAGACACGACACTTGCGACTACACAATGAAGCACTGACGTATCTGGCTATCTCTGGGACGTAGTTAGCAAAAAAGTGTACGCGAGGGACGGTTGTTAGGAAGCTTGCGGCGCTCTTCACTGAGATTATTTTACGACGACTGAGCACGAGTCTTTACGGCAGTTGATGGGGAAGAATTGAAGCAACACTCCTCTTGCTTCCATTGCGAATGTAGAGCCATGCGCCCGCTTGGATGCAACGGGCGAGATTTTAAAATGCACTCACTTAAGAACGTTTTTCAATGCAATTCAAACTTTTGCGGCCATTTCGGCTCAAAAAAAAAAAAAATAACAACTTCATGGCTGTGAATGGGTAATATACAGCTCAACCCTGTAAAGCCTGTTGTATCACTGCTGATATGGAGCGTAAAACTGTGAATAATTTTCATATCTGCCCGCAAAGCTACCTGAATTTCTAATATGCTTAGAGAAACGGTGTTTTCCGAAGTAATTATCAAAGCAGGGCCAATGTGACCCTTGCAGGAGATGCGGGAGGCTTGCTGAAATATTAATTCAAGTGAAAGCTGACCGTTAAGCCAAAGCAGCCTAAAATTTCCATGGACTTAATTGCTGTAATGTTGCTGGTAAAAGAGTTCTGAACTTTCATCAAGATTTATTGCAAGGTGTGAGTATTCGCGCGCGGTCTTATTGTTCTTAGTCGTGCAGAAATTGTCGTAATCTGCAACTTAAAATTATGCAGTAAACCCAAATTTCTGAATAAATCTTTCAATTTTTCCTATTCCTGCAGTGGGTAGTGTACTAGTGACGAAATACCGGATAACTTTTAGACAACGTTTACGTCACCTGGACACTGCAAGGTTAGCAGCGTGCTCATACAGTATATCATCCACAAAACAGTGACTATTTATTGACGGGTTTGTTCTTTGTTTCCTTGTACAATAAAATAAACTGAACTTCACATAGTGTTCCAGTTTTTCGCGAAAAATTAAGTCGAGATCCCGCTGCGTGATAGAAGCGCGGTCCGTCGGAAAACATGCAAGACCGGCACGCAACCACACAACCGCAGTGTGGTCATCTTTTCAGTTTTTTTTTTGCAGCACTCGTTTCTCATGCTGTTCGTGAGAGTGATAGCTTTTTTCTGTTCAATGTAAGTAATGTCACTTCAGTTCTCATGGTTTTAAGCGTGAAATGCTTTGAGCTCTTATTCTCGGGGAATTAACTCAGGCGAACATCGACCTAAACACACGCGGAGCCGACGCTGGAACTGAGATGAGTACTGGAATCGAGACTAAGTTTAAACTAGAGCTGAGACTGTCCGAAAGATTTCGAAATTTACTGTCCGAATGATATTTTAGAGGAAAAAAAAAGTAACTTCCATCCAGCGCTGCGTACCGTATTCGAAACAGCGGTGCGAATAAAACAGCTTCATTTACCGGCGCCTCAGACCACGCAGACAAGCGGTTCGGGGTGTGCGAAGACACCGGGGCCCCCGACTTTCCCTTCACCGGTGCTAGTAAAGAAAAGGTGCCCGAGCATGTGCGCGCGAGGATCGTCAGACGTGCGTCGGGGAGGGCGTGCCTGTGAGCTTTAGCGCCACGACAAACCTGTCACGAATGTGACTGGACATTGCTGCGGACAATGCGCTCCGTCGGCTAGGAACCAAACCAGAACGAACTATTTTATGTTCGCGGGTTAAGACAGAGTCGAGAAGAACATTCGTACGATTAAAGTCACGACGTTGGGCTGCAATCCTAGTGGGCTTAATCGGACAGTCTCGACTGTCTGCAGCACGCTGTGTGACTAATTTTGTGACTAATGCAAATAAACAAACCATTAAGCTCTATCTCAAACTCTCCCATCTTCACCGTTGTCATCCCAAGGGACATAGCAGACCAGCTTCCTTGCCGAAAGATTTAGTTTTCAGCTAACTATTATCATCCGCGCCAATTTGTTTCCGGAATGACGCTGCTCAGACTTTCTTTATGGATTCGTTTTTTTTTTCTTTCGAGAAATATGTGGCTCCTAGAAGGCATGGGTGAAGCCTCTATGTTGCTAAGATTAGAAAAAAAAAGGAAATAGAGACAGCAGGTGAATTCAATAAGAGCAATAATGTAAGAACTCAGATAATTACAGCAAAAAACTGCCCTGAATGGCTCCAGAATGAATCACCTAGTGTCCCAGATGGCTGTTCACTAAACTTCACTAAGGGAGGGGTTATTGCTGTGTAGTTGGACTCCAGCTACGGTTGCTTACATTTGAGCCTGTGATCTCAGAAGCAACATAGCAACGACGGCACTGCCACTGGTCCCCACTGAAAATAAAGCGATGGAGGAGGATGGTCGAGTTATATACCAAAGCGTATCAGAGCCTTGAATGACAAGCCAGTTTGAAAAACAGGGGATGCAGGTAAAGCGTAATAGAATTCAGAGGCACGAAAAAGAAGTCACCCAAGCCAACATCCACGACTTGGAGTCGAACCAGCGGAAGCGGGAACTAGGCTATCGCCACTTGTTTGTTTTAAACATGGTATATATTACAGTGAAGCAATGTTCTACGTACATGAACTATATACAAACCATGTCTTTTCTGCGCTTGGTTTAGGTGTGTCTTAGCTGATTTGCGATTGCTTTCTTCTTGGTTTGTACTAGGCCATCACTGCAGCCGAACACGCCTTGTGATAATGATGATGATGATAAACTGCACCACACTCTCGCGCTATGCCTTGCAGAGCGTCGTCTTCATCAACTTCCATCCGCTCCGTTAGGCAGCACTGCCCACTCGTCGTCGTCTTCTACGTAACACAAATCCGTGCTTTCGAAGTGATTCGAATGTAGTAAACATTCTCTGTAGTTTCTTTTTTATGGTATACGGAATATGAACATCTCCGGAAAAAGGTGGCACCAGGTTCTAACTTCGTTCAGTATTTTCGAGAAAAATATCGGATCCGATTTACGCAACATCTGGGCGAACGCGAGGGAGAGACAGGATTACTTGCAGATCCGAAATGTGCTTAAACATTTGCTATTTGCTACGAGAGACTTCTTTCCTAAGACATGAAGGCAAAGCGCTTGTGAGACGACTTGTTTTCCTGCCTGTGAAACCCATTACCACCGTACCTTCTCTCTGTCGCAAAGAAGCTTCATTTCTTGATTTCTGAAATACCTGTCCTGTGTTCTAGTTGCCTCGCATTCCGTTTCTATTTTTAGCTCTTATTTTTCGGATATTTATCTACGGAGTCGCTGTATCGGTCACATGTACCAATGATCCAAAAACATGTGCATCAGAAGCAGGAACACGGAACTGATTAGAGGGGCGCAATTTGCTCAGTGGCTGTTTCTCACGCTGCATTGCTGTGCAAAACAAAAACAGAAATTGTGCTTTACTGGGTTCCTTCCTGCCCCTTGCCTACTACGCTGCCGAAGAAAGGGGATTTCTTGTTTGTCACACTTCAGAAGCTGGCAACCAATGCGTTGGACCGCTAAGCTTTCACCGTTTCCGCGTTGCTGCCACTCACGTGCCGGCGTGTTAGCAGTTATTCGCGACGATGGCTACGTAAATACCCTTGCAAATGGCAGTCACAACGCATCAACTGGCACTACGGTGTGGTGCAGAATGAGTGACCTCTGAGCCAGCTATAAATTTTTCCACGTAATAGCAAGGAGGCCAGCATGAATTAGATCACCCGTTTTCGCAGATTTCCGCGTGAAATTACGTGCCGCCAGGCATTCGATTCACTCAATGCGAAGTTCAGAAAGTGTGTTATCGACTCGCAAGTGCTGTCACCGCTGCCCTATTGTGGCACTGATCGACATACATGACATAGTTCACACCTGTCCTCTGCCCCGCCGCGGTGGCTCAGTGGTTACGGCGCCCGGCTGCTGCCCCGAAAGACGCGGGTTCGATCCCGGCCGCGGTGGGCGATTTACGATGAAGGCGAAATTCTAGAGGCCCGTGTACTGTGCGATGTCAGTGCACGTTAAATAACCCTAGGTGGTCGAAAATTACGGGGCCCTTCACTACGGCGTCCATCATAGCCTGAGTTGCTTTGGGACGTTAAACCCCAATAAACCAAACCAAACCACACCTGTCCTCTGCAGAATACGCTGCGTTGTATTCATGCGATACGCACGGAAGGGATTGACTTGTCTGTAAGGTAAGTACAATAATCGTGAATAATTAGGCAAAGAGCAGGCCAGCGTCAATACGAACCTTTTCTACAGTAACCATTTCCCCTATTGAATAAGTCATCGCTTCGGTGTGCACTTCGGTGGCATTTCAGCGTGTGGTGTGCATTTCTGCCCGGGCTGCTATGTTGGCGCTAATGTTGGCCGAAAGGAATTGTAACCTCGACATGCCTACAGGATTGTGAACTCAGATTTTAAGCAGTATAGGCTAGTTGCTTCCTGATGTTGGCAAGAAGAACGCAACTTTCATGGACAGCTTGGAGGAGTAAAGGGTGCAAAAATGCTGGCGTGATCTGCGACTTTGTCTTCGCCATGTCACTGCTTGACACGTTCGTGCCGCGTTCAAACATCTCCCAAATGGCAAACCACAAGAACCTACTGGCTGACCAAGGGTTACTGGCGGTTATTTGCGGACGGCGGCTCAGCAATATATTGTGCATGCCGTTAAATTTAACAATGACACCAGTTTGCAATGCTAGGAGGTGAATAAAACATACCAAATTTGCTTTTTTCATGCTTTGGCTTTAATACGCGGCTCGTAGTATACGGCATCCCGTTACAAAGCATAGTCTCTATGCTAACGTGCCTGCGAGCACTGGCGATTAATGCATAAGATCTTGCTTCAACCGTAGTCTTTTACGGGGCGAAAAAAAAAAAGCCTGTCTAAGATTAAGCACGTCGAAGCTTTTCATTCTTAGTAGTAAGGACCCGCTACGGTGACGCATTCCTTCCTTGTGCTGGGACTTCGTTCAGTCCTTCCTCGTGGGTACGGGTTAGCACGGCTGAACAGAGCAAAAAAAAAAAAAGAATAGTACCATTCGGTTTGTCCCAGGTCGCTTGCTTTTGGCAAATAAGTTTATGGGAACTCTTGGCGACGAAGACGATTACACGGTTTGAGCCTCTCTCTACTCGTAGCGACGAGTTAAGAGCTTAACATCTCACTTGCGCCTGGTCCGTTGGTCCGCAGGGTTAGGCGAGCATCCGATTGGCTATGAAAGGCTCACGCTGAGTCTCTTACAAGTGTCCCCTGATCGGTGGTTACTTGTGACGGCGTCTTCGTCTTCGCTTGTTTTTGGCGACCTTCGTCTGCGGCTGCACCTCTTCGTCCGTGTCATGGCTCGGTGACACCGGTTCAGTCTCGGAGACCACCGGTGGGCGCCCTCCGCCCTCCCGGCGCTCGGGTCCGCTCTCTGGTTGGTCCACTGTCTCGTTGTCGCTGCTGGCCACAACCGTTCCTCCTTGCTTTGCCACAGGTGCTGCGACGTCTGCCTGCTGCTCAGGCTTGTGCTTATTGGCGGGCTGGCGGTCTTTTTTCTTGCCTGCATTGTCACCGAGCCGGACCTTGGCGGCCTTGCTGCCCTGCGCTGGGTTGCCGGAGAGGATTTTTGTGGGGTCGATCTCCGGCAAGTTGAAGAGAGCTGCGGCAACGGCGTTCTTCCCAGGCTCGCCTTCTAATGCCTTCTTCAGCTCTGTCGGCTGGGTACCCTGGTTCTCTTCTCCCTGGAAGTCATCCGCTGGGCGGAATGCTGACGTGACGAGCTTGCGCGACGACGCAGTCTTCTCAGAAGCCTTGCTGCAGTGCTCCTCTGTTGGCTTCTGGCTGCACGTATCGCTGAGTTCGCTGAACGCCACCGCGTGAGCCACGGAGACCGGGCGTCGCCCCAGGTTCCGGCCGGGGCTTTGACACTGGGCTATCGTTTTGCGCAGGAATGGCGCAAGTGGTTCGCCGCTCGGCATGAGCGCTGTGACCACTTTGCTGTTGACAGAGCAAACTGGCTTCCGCCTCCTCCATTTCGCCCCGATGTGGACCGTGGCTTGCACTACACAGACGGTATTGCACGTGTCGGCGCTGTCGCTTACTTGAGCTGATGGCTGGCCCGCAGCAGGAGCAGGAGGGGCTGCCTTCGCCTTCAGTTTTTGCGACCGGCCCGCCATGGTTCCCTGGTCTGGAGGAGCCGCCGCGCTGCCGTTGCTCTGCGCCTCCGTAGCTCGCGCTGGCTCGAGCCGGGAGCGCTTTCTTTTGCGTCGTCTTCTTGGCCAAGAGCAGCAATTATGCATACCTAAAAGACGTGATGCGTCATCGCTCAAGCTTCCAGTAACTGAAAAATATACCTTTTCGCTTTTTTTTAATTGCTAGACGTGCTTGGAAAGAGCTATATCGGCCTCATTCTTGTCTCTTATTTTGCCTCCTATTCATAAAATTTGTCGTGTACCCTCTACGCTGCATTGGCCGTTGAAGTAAAAACCGTGAATCACAGAGCAATAATTCTGCCCTTCCCTACTCGTTCTAACTGGATAGCGAACAAACTGAATTTGACTTTCCGTGTAGGCATAAATCTGGGAACTAGCGACAGTGAGCAAGTCTTTCGGAAGAAAACCCGCTAAATGGCTAGACGACCTAAATTATGAGTGAAGCTACCACCTGGGGAAGTCAGTATTATGGCAATAAGCCCGAAACCTGGAATCCGGCTGAGGAGTGTTTTGTGGCAAGAGACACCCATAAGTTAGCATATTCCTCTCATCCGTCTGTGTCTTAAGAATGGTGAAGTACCTAGAAAATAGCTGTACTTTTCATCTTGCTGAGGTCCCGTACTTCTTATGCCAGGATTGTTGTGCCTCCTTCTTGGCCATCTCTCTTAATCTCTGGCTTTCTTTCCCTCTTTGTCCTCAGAGTAGTTCAAACAGTGCAAGACGCAACAGCAGACTAAGAAAAGATGACTAAACATGCGTATACGTAATGTACAGAACCGCGTTGTTCACATTCTTCCTTTCCATGGGGCTGGTGTCCCATAATACCTGTTTTGTTTTTGAAGTATCACTTTTTAGGGACTAATTATCGCTGCGCATAGACTAACTTGAACCATTGCAGGCTTTGCCGTGCAATATCAGGGAACCCGACTATCATCCGGCTGAGCATTCAAAATAGAATAGTCAAGAATGAATTAAAAAACAGAATACTCCTAGGTACTAAGAAGCAAATAAAAAAGTAAAAGACGCTAAACAGAAAAAGAACACTATAATGAAAGACGATTAGGCAAGGTGTCGTCCCAAGTAGTAGTAGCAGCAGTAAAGTAGTATTAGCGTAGCAATAGTATAGAAGTAATGATAGTATTAGTAGTAGTTCAGTAGTAGTAGTAGTAGAAGTAGTAGTAGTAGTAGTAGTAGTAGTAGTAGTAGTAGTGGTAGTAGTAGTAGTAGTAGTAGTAGTAGCAGAAGTAGCAGCAGTAGAATCATGCGCAGCAGTAGTAGAAGAAGAAGAAGTAGTAGTAGTAGTAGTAGTAGCAGTAGCAGTAGCCTGAGGACATCGTCATCATCATCAGTAGCAGTAACTCGAAGAAGAAAGAGAAGAGGCCAAAAGAAGTGCTCTGAGAGGCGACAACATTTTTGTCAAAAACGCCCTGGGACCTTGGAAGGCGAAGAACAAGCGACGAGACCGCGAGACCGGCGATCTACCTTGCCTTTGGTTCTCGCCGCCTGCCTGCTCGCCTGCCTGCTTCGTTTCCTGGTGGTGTCGGGCGTTTCTTTTTGGTGAGGCCGTTCCACTTTCAGGGGTTTTTGGTCAGGTTTCAGTGCAGCTCCGCAGATTTGGGTAATGTGAGGTTGCCGTCACGCTGTTTGTACGCATGTTTTTCACCTCCCCGGGAGGGGGCTCGGCAGCTTGGTTCGCCAGCCTGCCGGTCGAAAGCTTGCCTCTGATTTCATTGGGAAAGAATGGTGTCGATGCAATACTGGTGGCGCTTGTACCATTAGGTGATGGAATACTGAAAGTGAAGAATCCTAAAACGATCCAGCAACAACTCAAGAGTCTGACGAATCACTATCTAGACATCTCTGAAGTGCGACTTTTCGGGTGGCGTGGTATTGTTTGCAAATCGGCAAACATTTAGTGTGTGTCCATTGTAATACATTCACTTTTATTCAGGTTAAGGCCTTCATTCCTGAACAGCTTGCGTGCACTAAATGCATTGCACGTGGAGTGGACCCGACATCTGCCACTCAAGAAATTTTGGAGGAATTCCAGGATGCAGGAGTGGGGGTTATTTCTGTATACCGCGGCTCGCGCGAGGTGGCTGGAGTGCGTGTAGCTACGGAGTCAGTTATAACAACTTTTGCTGGTTACACATGCCTCTCGGAGTTGAAAATTTGGCCAATTGTCTAACGCGTGGATCCGTTGAATCCTCGTCCGCTGCAATGCGCCAACTGTTGGTGATTCGGGCACAGTGGTAGAGCCTGTAAGTCGACGATTAGATGCCGGGTATGTGGTTAAGGCCACTCTTCCGACAGCTGCACCACTGGACAACCAAGCTGTTGCTTATGCAATACCGTCCACAGCGCCGATAATGCCACTAGTGAAAAACGGCTACAGGAGCAAAGTTTATTGGAATTAATTGAGCAGAATCGCTGTTCTCTAGCAAAGGCTCATGCAATCTTTAACCGCAAAAAACGTACTTACGCCAGCCTTGTGCGTTTGTCTGCTCCTGACCTCGAAGCCACATTGTCTGCATTAGTTTTGTCAACCGTCGGAAAAGCACTTTCAGTTGTGGTCGAGCGTAAGCTCAGCACCTTCACTCAGGCGTTGTCTGATATTGTTGCGAGTCAGGTTGTTTGTCATCCTCAGCCTGCAGTGCCGCCAGCATCAGCTTCACTTCAAGCCTGTGCTGAAAGTTTAATTGGACCGTCATCTTCCAAAACACCGACTCACGTGCCACCTCTCGATAGCATCACGGTCAGTCTTTCTCCGAACAGTGTTTGCACTACTGATGTGGAAATGACTAGCCCTATGGAGAAGCGTCTTGCTTCCACCTCTCCCTCTAGGTCCCCCGTCCCCAAGGTCAAGACTAAAAAAGGGCCTTATAAAGTCTCTTCCAAGTCTGATATGCTAGAAGAGGCTGTTGCAGCCTCTTTTCTCGAATAGTCATCATGGCTGGTGTAAAGGTTCTTCAATGGAATTCCTGCTCTATTGTATCTTCTCTTCCAGATTTAAAACTTCATTTAGCTTCCCATAACCCAGACATAGTGCTCTTAAAAGAAACTTGGCTCCCCTCTGTAAAGTCACTTTCATTAAATAGGTTTCGTGTTTTTCGAGCGGACCACATAAATGGTAGAAACTGCGGGTTAGTGACTGATTTCTTTAAAACTGTGTCACCGGGCATCAATAAATAAAAAAGTAATGCTTTTTGACTGCAAGCTGTTAGCTGTAGACCTTACTGTACAACACTGCGCCACTGTCACAGTCGCTAACGCATATTTTCCAGCAGGAGTATGCAGAACTGACTATCTAGACAGCTTACTTGCCAACTCTAATAGAGTCATCATTGCTCGGGACTTCAAATCACATCACGTTGTCTGGGTACCTACACTGACTCACATGGTCATATGTTATGGGCAATGCTGTCGGCAAATGATGTGCGCTGCTGCGATTCTCGGGCCATAACCTTCATCCGTAGAAGTTCGCGTTCAGTTCTCAATTTGTCCTTGGCAGCAGGTGTGGTAGGTATAGGGGCATGGTCAACAGTTGACAGTGGTACATCTAGTGACAACTTGGCAATTGCTTTCACCACCTTGATGAGCTCACTTCGTGATCATGCTTCTGCCCGAAAGCTAGTTAATGTTGTAGCCCACAAATCTTTTTTGCGCGCCTCCCTTACATCTGATCCTAGTTCCTGTAGGAACGACAGGGCTCAGCGAGTGTTTTCTCTAGTTTTGAAGGCTATGAGAGTTCCCAGTTCATTGTGTGGCCTGCTGTTTGTAATAAATCACCATGCCCATGGTGGAAAGACGCGTGTGAGACAGCCTTCCGCCGCAAGAAAGCAGCATGGAGGAGCCTTTCGCATAACCAGAGCCCTGCAAATTGGATCAACTGCAAATTTTTCTCGACCTCGTTTAACAGAACTATAGCAAAAGCAAAACATGACTACAATCAAAATTTGAATACCTATTTGTCAGACCCACACAATAGGAAGGCTTTGTATCATTTTATAGAACGGAATGTAAAATCCTCAGCCATGCAGTTAACCAGCTTAGTTGTGCTGTCTCCACATGAGGCGAAACATGAGTTAGAGCGGATCGCACAAGGGCTCACATTGCATTTTAAGCAGCAGCATAGAGTCCGTCTGTTCACCCCCTACCCCTGCTCAGACTATGTTGTGATTGAAAAATCAGAGCTACTAACTACAGTTTCTTCGATGCAATCCTCAGCTCCGGGTTGGGATAGTGTAACAGTCGGTATGTTGAAATCTTAGCTCGAGTTCACTCAGGAATTCCTCGACCTGGTCAATGCATCATTGGAATTTGCATGGCTGCCGCATTCCTGGAAGGTGGCGAAAATAGTACTACTCTTAAAAGATTCAAAGAAAGGATCCCGTATTGATAATTATCGGCCAATAGCTCTAACATACAATTTGGTAAAGCTCATCGAAAGAATTGTGCACAGCCGCTTATCAAAGCATGTTTCAGAAATCAGCGCAGTGAGTCCTACCCAGATTGGCTTTCTCCGCGGATGCTCAATATAGTCTGCCCATGTCGATTTAGAGAGCAGAATCCGCCTTGCTATGCGCAACAACAAAGTATCAGCGTTAGTGACGCTTGACATTGCTAAAGCATACGACAGTGTCGAACATTCGATCCTTCTCACCAAATTGTCATTACTACACCCGCCGTACTACATTTATGCGTGGATCCGTGAATTTTTAGCAGGACGGCAGTTCTTTTGCACTGACGGCTCCTTCACTTCAGACACCTATGCCCAGACCCTAAGTGTGCCAGTAGGTTTTGCGCTTTCGCCACTTCTTTTGAATATGCTGATGTGCGACATTCCCGTACGCCCTGACGTTACAGTTTATATTTACGCAGACTGCATAGCCTTCTTTGCCTCTGTAACAGACATTCATGCCCTGTATCGTTATCTCCAGCCTTGCCTCAATGCTCTCGAGCTCTGGCTCGATGACATTAATTTCGTATTAAGCGTGCAGAAACGTAGTGTGTTGGTTTTTCAATCTAACATGCCTTTATATATCTCGTTACACTATCGCTTGGAGAACATACCACAGGTGGGATCTCTGAGGTATCTAGGCGTTATTTATGATGCCAGTATGGATCGGCGGCCCCACATCAAGACTGCCGTTGAGAAAGGTGAGCGTGCACTCGGTAGGCTAGCACGAATAAGTAATAGGAAATTTGGCATGCTCTGGGACGCGCTCCTACTTCTTTACAAAGCCTATGTCAGACTCATTTTGGAATTTGGCTGCATCCTCTTTTCTGGCTCCCCTAAATACAAGCTTCATCCGTTGCTGCTGTGAGAAAGGCGCGCACTGCGCCTTTGCATAGGTCTTTCTCAATCAGTTTCCACCACAGTTCTGTACCGGGAGGCTCGTGTTCCCGACCTTAACTCTCGCTTCCACTTTTTAACTGTCAGGACTTTGTTTCGGGCATTTGTGGCTACACCTATTTTTGTCTCCCACCCGGCCCTCTCTCTTCACTTGCCCAGGTTCCACCTCCCTGAAGTTGTTTTTACTCAGAACCTTTTATCGCACATTGATGTGGATCTCAGAGTTGCATGTAGATTTGGTTACGCAACGTCCTCTGTGAATATTGCTTTTGATTATATTTTCTCACCTAATGCGAAGCATCTGCCTGCCAGGGCACTAACAGCTTTCCCCTTTTATCACCTTGTGAATTTCCCACACCACAGTGTGATTGCTACAGATGCGTCCGGAAGGCAGCGGTTGGTACTTTGAAATTTCAGAGTCTCTTTCTTGGAGCTTTTCGGTTCTAGTCCCGGATTACGCAACCATATTTCTAGTGGAGTTTTTGGCTCTTGGGCTGGCTGCTTTGAAAATTCCGTCCAATGTTTCCCAGGTGATATTCCTCTCAGATTGTCTCTGTGTTTTATTGGCGCTGGAGTCCACACGGTACGCTCTTTTCAGCCGCTCGCTAAAGTCTTTTATTCCTGGATGGGTGAAAGAGGAGCGCTTCGTTTGGATTCCAGGCCACTGCGGTAGTTTTCAAAACGATGCAGGAGACTTCTTGGCAAAATTAGCTGTCAATGCACCTGACGCCTGTAGCGTCCCTAATCTCATCCTTTCCGGAGTGTCTCGTTTTCAGCGTTTTCAGTACATAACCCCCATGTGCAACGATCCCTTGCTCTCTACCGCCGACTACCAACATATGATGTACCCATGGAAGGTTCGTGCGTGTAAATCCCGGCAGTGTGAGGTAACGATGACTCTCATGCGGTGCAGGATCCCCCGCTTAAATTTTTACTTATGCAGATACAGGTTCAGTCCCACAAACATTTTCGCAGCTTGTGGAGACATAGGAACATTCGAGCATTTCTTACCCTCTTGCCGGAAGTTTGCATATCAGAGAAGGACTCATCTAGAAATTCCCGTTAAAGGTTGGGACTCACTTTGTCGGTCCGGCTTCTCCTCTCCTTCGGTGCTAGCGCCAGAGGTTTCGCATTGCATAAAGTTTGCGAATACCTCTCCAATTACATAATAGCTACCGGCAGATTTCCTTGCTAATGATATCCAAAATTTCTGCATTTAAAAAAGCCCTTTCAGCAATTTTTATGTACTCAATTTTCTAATCTTCTCTACTGTTTAATTTATTATTATTATTAATATTTAATTTCCTCTCCTATCATATCTCAAACTGCTCCAGCAAAGGAAATAACCCCTTGAAAAAAAATTTATTTCCTTTATTTATTATTTACACAATACTGCAGACGTTTCTTAGGTCCAAGTAGGGAGGGAGGGCACAATGATATAATCACCAAAATCAATACAAGAGCATGAAATCATCGGTAAAACAAGCGCAACAAATAAAATTGAAGAATATTCCAAATACAGTTTACAAAATATATCATGAAGTGCCTTGCCAAAGTCAACAGCCGGCATCACTCTCACTGGTAAGGCATTCCACTGGGTAATCGTTCTCGAAAAATATGAGAACTTAGAAGCGCTAGTGCGAAGCACGGTGTTATCCTATGGTTGTGGTGATGACGTGTTCTGCGCGTTTCTAAAAACAGTACATAGGGGGCGACAGAAATGCCTACAAGGGTGGAAGAGCGGGCTAGTTGGTAGTTCATCTTGAGGAAAAAAACAGCGCACTCCTAAGACACGGACAAAGAAAGGCAAGACGATACAGACGATACAGAAATGCCTAGTTTGCCATGAATTAATTAGTGGAGGAAGGATAGGTGCGCAATGTTAGGTCTCACGTGGATATGTATGATATATGATTTCTTGTCATTAATAAAGATGGGGAATCAGTTCTTGTGTACTTATTCAATATAAAGCGCACTGCGTGCGCCTGCACTCTTTCTCCCTCGTGGTACTAAATGATAGTGGCCACGCTCTGTCACAGGTTCGGCATGATAACATGTTTTCCAACTCCCTGCGCCTTCTATACGTACCTCAGGATAGGATCGACGCAAGGCGTCGTCTTTTAGGTTGTTCCGGCAAGTCGACGCAACCAACACGAAATCTCATCGCAGGATTGTGACACGCATAGCAAAGGAGCGGCTAAACAGAGCACTGGGGCTAGAAATCTTGGTATTATCAATGTGCGTGTGGAACATTTATGATGCGGCGCATTAGCAGGAGAGCATTATAAGGACGCAATTCAAAGGCAACAAATTCAGGTGTGATCTGTCACGCCTTCCAGCAGGCAAACGTGCGGCCTTAACACGAGCGCAGCCTTACGGCTGCGCTTGGGTGGATGCTGATGAGTAATCACTGCCTTATTACGAGCTACAAAAATTTATCCAACGCGAGTACTCTAGCTTTTGTACCATTCGCGCACAACATGAAAGGTACTTACCAGTATTTCACAGCTATTTTGAGTATTGCGCAAGAAAAATCCTATTAGATTTTTAGCTTGTTCTGCATAGCTATTAAAGATTTAGGCCTTGACACCCAGCAAGACCGCAGTGGTGTATGCTTACTTGAATAGCTTATACAAAGTGGGAAGAAAGCCAAGGCTATTTTTTTTTCTTTTACGATGCAGGAATGCATTTAACGTCTACATACACAGCCACTGCTTCCGTCATTTCCGCGGTTTTCTGTCCTAGCATAATAAGTAGATATAAAACACTATCATCAAGATGGGATGAAAAGAAGATGAAGAAGAGGAAAAAGAAGCAGAAATGAACATGCGCTTTTGTGGGGGCTTTTGGAAGAAGAAAAGAAGTTTTCAGTAAAAGAAGATAGATATTCGAAGAAAATCAAGCGCCAAACATTTACACGGAAAGTAAAGCGCCAGGCGCAGACTACCAGGGTTGTATTTGTTTTCTGGAAGTTTTTAAATGCTATGCATAAAACAAACTCTTCTGCCTTGAAACCTACTTTGGTTTCAGCCGCCACACATCCGCATTCTGTGTTTGTGTGTGCCTGTAGTTCTTTACAAGTATCTGAAGAGATAGATTTTAGTGATTTCGGAGCACCGTAATTTTTCTGGTTTCAAAATGAGAGAATTGTGAGTAGTTCAGGGTTGGTCACCGTGAACAACAAGCGACGGTGTGCAGATGACACAGATGGATGCCATGCTGCCCTACAGTTAAGTGTCCTCTGCAAATGTGAACTGCTACTAGCGAGCACAAGTGCTGCTTCAAAGAACACTGGTGAAGGCCAGCATCCTGTTACTTGTGGTAGAAGTAAGCGCTGCCGTCTCCTAGCTGCCCTCGCTAAGAAGAATCTCATCTCACTGAGGCCTTCGCCAACTACCTATCCTGCCATGCCCTACTCTGAAAGGCGGCTTAACTATTTTGTTCTGGATGTACCATCTAGTCTAAACGCCTGTTACCGCCATCCGGGCATTGTAAGCATGTACACTAACCTGTCTGATATTAAGAGTCGTTTGCACGGACTGTGCAGCCTCTCGCCCTTGACTCTATGTTAAGCATGTGGACCACCGCGGTGACTAAGTGTCAATGAAGTTCTGTCGCAGAGAACGCAGCAGTGGTTTTGAACTCGGCCGTGGCTGCTGCATATATCGGTGGAGGGAAAGGGGAAGAAGGCACGTGTGCTGCGAATTCTGTGCCCATGAAACAGCCTCGGGTGGTCTAACCTAATCTGGAGCTCACCAGTGCAGTGTGACTGACATTCATTGTTGTGACTGTTTGAAAAAAAAAACAATTAAAATCATACCGCCAGCAGTGCAGCTGATAATCGTAGGGGGACTAAAGACGAATAAAAAAAAAAGTTGGAGGCTTATCAAGGTTAAGCCCCAGTGGATGCGAAGCAGCCTTCGTTTTGCATTCTTATTATTAACGTCCTTAGCGTTTGGAGGCATCTTGACCGCATACACGCCCGGCGCAAAGACGCTGGCGCGGTTGCGGGCACAGAGACTGACGCGACGGCGGGCGCGCGCCGCTTCATCCCTGGCGTGACGTCACATATCACGTGATGCAGCGATGGTGGCGCCGCCGCCGCGTAGCGCGACGGCACGAACCGAAGCGTGGAGGCCTCCGCCGGGCGACGTCCGACGGCGCGATATGAGGCCCCATCTGCAGCCGGTGTGACGTCATCATGTGACGTCACATCATGTGATCTCACTTCAAGGTCAATGGTGGCCACCACCGTGGTGGCCACCGCCGGGCGTCGCGCGAAGGCCCGAAACCTACGTTAATATGCTTCGCATAAAAACAGTTCCCTGCCCGCACCGCCTGTGGCACAATGGCAGAGTGTGACTGAGAGTTCGCAGCTTTAGTTTCGGTTTGGTTTATGGGGTTTAACGTCCCAAAGCGACTAAGGCTATGAGAGACGCCGTAGTGAAGGGCTCCGGAAATTTGGACCACCTGGGGTTCTTTAACGTGCACTGACATCGCACAGCACACGGGCGTCTAGAATTTCGCCTTGATCAAAATTCGGCCGCCGCGGCCGGGATCGCACCCGCGTCTTTCGGGTCAGCAGTCGAGCGCCGTAACCACTGTGCCACCGCGGCGGGGCACAGCTTTAGTTTCGTAAGTAAAAATCAACCAGTTACTATACAAAATTTGCGATGGGAGACTCGGACGCTCGTATAGGAGCCCTAGTTGTCTTCGTTTTTCGTATATCTGATTTTAACGCTAAGACTGCCTCATCCATCCTGGCCATATCCTTTTTTCCCATTTCCTGCTGCCCTTTATCCAATAGTCAGGGCTTCATATCAGTCTATGACCTCCTCCTTTCGTCTATGTCACCTGGGAAAAAAGGAAAAAAAAATACGGGACACGAAATCAGCGTGGCAGAAAAGCACCAATCAATGTGCCACACTTCCATTCTTCCCTTTGTAAAGTAGCTGTCGCATAGCTGTTGAATTTAAAATAACTTGACCAGTGGTCATTGCAGAACAAGGAAGCACTGCAGGTGGCTAAACAGCTTCACGATCGATCGTGGCCTGCGGCTGCCTTTGTCAATGTCGCCGGCCCGAGCAAAGGCAATAATTTTGCCACCCCAACGCTATGTCATGGCGTCCTGACTTTACCACTTGTGTGTGCCGTTTCTCCCAGTGATAAATGTGGCCACTTCCACTTTAAGGGTGGCGGCAGCTCCCCAGAATAGAGCTCGGAAAGAGAACGCATGACACGGCCGCGCAGTTAATTCATTATTCGAAATTTATTTCTTTCCATGCCGAGAAAAATGCGGCCATATTTCTTGTGTTATGCCACTTCACAGAAGCAACTCTAAAGGAAGGCTCGTGATAGCGTGATGAAACGATAAGAACGTTTCCAACAAACAGTTTTTTGCTGTACCTTGTATTAAATACCATAAAAGGCACACAGACCTAAAGTGTCGGCGAACGTTAATAGGTCGTCGGGATTTTAAGGAAAAAATTGCTTCACCGCATTTTTGTCTTTTCGAAGGCGCCTTAAAGCGGTTATCAGCCATAATACAGTCTAGATGAACACGTTACTTTTGAAGAACATCACGTGTGTACATGTTACGAAATAAAAACATTATTTGATGGAAAAATATCGTGAACATCAAGCAGATGCGGTGACTCCCCAAATACTTTTACGTACTTCGAGTGGTAACAACATCGTCAAGAAGTAGGAGATGGGGATAGGCTTATGCTCAGCGGCGGACATAACGTGGGCTGTTGATTACGATGGTGACAATGCTAACTAATGAATGAATTGTTTGAAATGAGAAGCCGGCTCCTATATTTCGAGGCACAACACGGTTAATTGCAACCAGCGTCACGACAAGTCCCCACGGAGCCTAGGGGTTTAGAAAAGAGTACGCACTTGCACGTTCAGGCACCTCCGCTCTTCACATCCCACTCCGCATATTACTTCAGCGCGTTCTACTCCCGGCGGTCACTGCGCAGTGCTGCGACTTAGTCATTTAGCCCCTGGTTGCTCAAGGCCCACAGGGGTGGTTTACTTCATCGCATGGGCGTCTGTCCGCTTCACCAGCGTCAATACTGTGGGAGGTCAACGGGGCAGGTGCATCAAACATCACTGACTCTAGAGGGACCTGTAATCGACGACACAAGCCGGTTTCTCGGAAAGTGCCGAGGTCAGATAGCGCTTCCACGCGAAGATATATTGACGCTACGACACGAAATAGGGAAGCGAGTGGGCGTGGTGGCGTCAGAGTCCACAACCGCCGCTATGTGCGTTGACCGGTGGGGCGTGAATCGTGAATGTTTTTGTGGGAGTGGGCAGTGTCGCGTGCGGGTTCTAGTTATAGCTTTTGGTCTGCGCCGATTGCGTTATTTTTATCCGAAGCTTAGCTGAAAGGTCCTCCAATTTCCTGCGGATGGCCTGCGTGGCCTTCGCTGGAAAGTAGCCATTTATCACTGCCGTGTCGGGCAATGCAGTTAATCATGGTTTAAGTAAAGCAGCGTTCCTGCCATGGTTGCCTGCGACTGTCATTGCTTTTCTGCAGTGACCTGCTTCGGCTTGCGGCACACAGTGAGAACTGGTCCTAAAAATGACAGCAAGAAGAGGGCGGCCTTCGCCTTTTTCTACGTTGCGTGAAAAGTTGGTGCTGGGCCAAAGTAAAATAAAACTTGACGAGTCGGTTTTACTAGTGGTATGTTCGCCCATTTACTTACTGTGAAGACGACAACTAGGTCGACAACTAGAACTGCAAAGCATGGAACAGAATAAAAAAAATGCGTCCCATTCTTTGTGCTCCTGTATACACGCAATAACAAATTGTTAAAACGCAGATATCCTTACCTGGCTCCAAAATCAAGAAGTTGGTTTTGATATGAGCCAGGGAGTAGAGTCTTGAGTATAGCTTTGAGTGTATTAGGAAGAAGCTGTGCTTTTTTCTCCTGGAGGGTCAGCGGGCAGTTCTTTTTTTCTATATGGACACTTAGCAAGTGGTAATAATTACAAATACATCCGCGCGAACGCAGCTATATGCGGCTAAAAAAAAAAGAGAAATATGGAGCTTTTCAGATTTTTGCTGCTGGAGAAAGACTCGAGCTGGTACAGGCTTAACCCTGGACTGTCACATGAAAGTTGCTGTAGTGTGGCGCTGATCTCTGGGAAAAGGCTCTATTTATCAGCTACGAAGATCGGTTAAGCGATGCGCCACTGCCCTACGATGGCAGGTGCTGCAAGCCACGGGCCTTGTGCGCCCAGGTTGCTTGCTCTTCCCGAGTGACCGACCATTAATTTAACTGCCACCAGCTACGGTGGGTAGTTTGCTCACTATCCAGCGGGCAGGTTGTGATGACGCCTAGGTTGCTCTCTGGGGACGATCTGCCAGAGCCACGCCCGAATTTTTTGTCGACAACGCCGACATCAGATTTTCTGGTTAACGGGACCGTTAACGCTATCGCGTTAAGACTTAGCTGAAATAGACCAGATGGCAGTGGAGCTGTTATTAGCACCTCGACGCAGATGGAAGGCAGTGGGCTGGAGCTACTGCCAAACGCTGAGGTAGCCGAGGTTGCCGCAGTCTCGACTGTGTCTCCCTCCACACTCTCCCCACTTTCGCCAACCGCCGCGCTAGAGAGAACCAGCGTCGGCGGAGGGAAGATTGCGACTTGCACGTTGCCCTGCCAATCGTGACACCGACCGGCGTCGGGCCCATGCCAACCGTCACCGCCAGCTGAAAGCCGTCGCTGCGTGGGAGTGGGAGGCTTCACTGAAGGTTGTGGCCCGTCGAAGGTTGCTGCTGATGCTTAGCTGCCGCCGGCGCTCTGCAAAACAGGTAGCAGCACAGCGACAGCTTTCGCTGAGCTTAACGCGTTACGCAGCAGAGCAAAAAACACTGCCAATATCTTACTCTTTGAAAAAGGCCAGCGCAAACATTGGCGTTTTTTCTTCTTTATCACTCGTCCTTCAATTCTACAGTTCCTGCGCACAAAAGTATTTTACATAGTTGCCGTCTTAATTGCATGTCAGCGGGAGTACATACCGGAAGTAAAATTGATTCGTCAAATTCTTATATCACACGCCTTTTCCTCCTCCCATGCCTCCCCCAGTGCTTCGACCGTCACAATCGGAACTTAGAAAGTATTACGGGATAGCACTGCGGAACATTTTTGAACCCACTAGAGATGTAATGCTAGGCTTTTTTTCTTTTAAATCCGCTCCCCTTTTATGCCTGGAGGCAGCAATGCTAGGTTTTTTGATGAAATGGCTACATGACAACGGTGCACAGAATTGTAACTCGGAAGGTTGTATATAGTGAGTAGCAGTAACTAAAAGTGAACGAGAATGCCACCTTCGTAGGTTCTGAACATTTCTATAATGCGACTTGTCTTAGCACCGACGAATACAAGTTCTCTCGTCGAAATATTCAAACGGGACTAAAGATCCGTCCTTGTTCGGTTATGGTTCTCAACACTTCATCAGCCGCTGCCATATCTTTAATAACCATCGCAAAGCATTTTTTAGGGCTTGAGGACTCACTCCGTCAGGACGGTCCCGTGCACCTGGAGCATGTCCTTGGACCCTGGAGTGATTCAGCTTCCGCAGCGAGAGGGACAAAGGCATTATTAGTTTTTCTTAGGGACACGAGTTTGGCGGACACCCTTTGATAACCATGTGTGTTTGTGAGTGCGTGAGTTTCGAGTATGCTTGATTTCGCCTTTCACTCTTTCTTTTTCCCCTTTCCTCTCTTTTTCACCCTCTTCTTCTTCTCTTATCTTCTCATCTTTCACCCTCACCTGGACGAGCATGCTAGGCTAACAACCAGGCAGACTTCTCCTGTATTCATTAGACTCCTTCCTCCTCTTCATGGAACACTAACTGCGAGCATTACCTGCTGGTACGACAGCCATGAGTCAAGCAAGGCTACTCTTATTCACGATAACACAGCGCCTCTGCTGGAACAGGAACTCAACAGTACCATATGGCTCGTGGAGCGCTAGAAGTAGATATCTTTAAGCACAACTCATACAAAGCGCATTGAAGCAAAACTGCGCAAAAGGAAAGGTTTCATGACTGACTGTGTGTCCTGATAGAGTCGGATCTACTGGTGCCAGGAAATCAAGTTGCTCCCCTGCAGATGCTACCATCTACAAGCTGTTTTGAGGTTTTTTTTATGTTATGTTGAGCCAAAGCTTTTGTCATGCCGTGAACAGTGCGGCACATTCCCTTTACAAACAAAGCCTCGAATTAGCATTGACTACTAGGTATTCCATTTTCCGATTTCACAACATTTCTATTTTGCGCCTGTTTTTGGGGTGCCTGATTTTGAGGAGACATCATATATCCCCCTTTTTCAGCGCTCTGTGCTCTATTCAACACCAAACACGCCGTGCCAGCGTTCACTGATGTGCATTCATTAAACTCGGCACATCGTCCTCTTGTCCAACATAGCCAGCCGTTCGTGCTTAATATTGGAAGATAAAGTTCTCAAGACTAGACACAAAACATTCTGCTGACAACGACCGTATGGGCTGGAAATCCTAACCGCCATGAAAGGGTTCCGCAATGAGTACAGCAGAAACTTTAACAAGTGGTGGAAGGAAAGCCTCAGACAGCTCACCAACGTTTCGAGAAGTTGGCTTGCATTTGTGCTGGCCAGGTTTCACTAACAAATCTTGTCGGAACATTGGTCAGGCAACAGAGATTTTCCTTCCGCGCAATGCACAAGTTTTGGCTGTTCTTTCTCCTGCTACCCATTGATATGAAGGTATTCTTGATATGATAAGAGGGTACCCGTTAGTACGAGGGTATTCTTGCGAACACGCCGCAACCGTAAAAATTCAGGGGGGCGCTTTGTTGACCTAAAGTGCGATGAGGCGAAAGCCTTAAGCGTGGCGTTGCTGCTTGTGTCACTGATGTGTGGTTAAGATGTTAAGCTTGGCCTCTAAGAGTGGAACGCGACAGCGCCTTGCAACGCTGCCAGAGAGTCCACAGAACGCCATCGCCCGTTCGGCTCTACGCCTTGATTGTCGGTAAATTGGTTTTGAGGAAATGAAATGTATCTGTCTCTCATATCTCGGTGGACACCTGAACCTCGCCGTAAGGGAAGGGACGAAGATGGGAGTGAACGAAGACACCGTATTCAATAGACGCGCCTTTGTTCATTCCAATCCATCGAGCTGGCATGGCTGAGTGGTTAGCGTGCTCGTCTCGCACTCTGGAGACCCTGGTGCCATTCTCGAACCCGACCAATTTCCTGCTCGGCTTTATTTATTTTACTTGGAGCATCGCTATATCATCCCTTTAATTGTTTGCATGCTTACTAGCCAAAGTACAATTGACCCCCTTTGAAATTCGCGCACTGTGACGTCACGACCACTTCGACCAATTGAAAAGCATGACATTTCTGTCGAAAACTCCTCCTTACAACGATGAGGCATTAAAGGCTTCCGCCTTAAAAAGTGAAAATGATTACGTGTTCTGCGGATGTTTAAAGATGAAGGCGTATAGCAATCAGCAGGACGCTACGTACCACACAAATGGTGCTGTCGGATACTTTTGTTTTAAGATGTCAGCAACTAGAGCTCTGTGACGACTATACATATCGTCTCTGGAGCTCGCCGACACACACTTACCCATTTCTCCACTCAGTCGACCCACATCTCAAATCTAGACGACTATCCAGGCTTCCACGCCATTTGAAAAACGTTTATCATCCTCTCCGTCTGAACGCCGCATTTACAAATATCTTGTGGTACAGTTTAGGACAAGTAAACAGTCCGCACTGCAACAACTGAGGCTCATTAGAAACAGCCGAACATATTCCGTTTGAATGCCCAGCGTATGCCAACATTGTATGGAGCAACTCACCCAAGTGCCTCTAACAGTGCCTCTAACGCGCCTCTAATACCTCTAACGCGTCTAACAAGTGCCTCTAACGCGCGTTAGGTCTATTAGCCTGCATTAGGCACCAGAGACGAGCAATCAACTTTTTATCTGCCTACTTAAATGACGTTGGCCTACTCGACAAACTAATTTCTACGTAGATCTCACCAGTATGCGTTCTTCATTGTTCATCCAGTGAACTTTGTCATCGCCTTCGTAGGAGATTGCACTTCACTTAATATTTCATAGCCCTACTCGTTGATGCAATTCGGCCCAAATTCAATGCCATTTTTTTTATTCTTTTCATTTTTTAGTTGTTCTTCTTTTCTTTCTTTACTCTATATGCCTGGGCGCCTTTCTCCTTCCGTTTTTCTATCACCAATCCCTTTCCTCACTTAGAATAGCATATGTCAGGAAAAAGTTTTCAAGCCGGCTAAAATCTCGGCTTTTCGATAAAGGGCTTCTCTGTCTCAAGGCCTAATCTTCAGTTATGTGTCAGCGAAAAGACAGGCTTCCGCAGAGCATTGCACACTGTACGTGGACGACAAGAAGAAATTTCCTTTCTTATGAAATGGCGGACAGGCGTCTGTCCTACGGTGAACTGGGAGCTTAATGCCACGAGCCTACCTACGCCCACGGTTGGCTTTTAGTCCGCTTGACGGACAGTCGTGGCTCGACGAGTTATATTCAGACTTACGGTTGTGTACACCCTGGAACGTACACTTTGCACGCCCAGAAGACAGACGGATGTGAGGTCCAGTAAACAACATATATATATGCCCAAACACATCCACGTGTCCTTGCGTACACTACATACACATTCGCAAACACGCAAGCATGAACTCGCTCAGAGTTCATAACACAAAAGCAACGACAAAGAGCGGCGAGAAAAGCCGTTCTTTGCACCCTGCCAGACAACTGCATTCTGCATTCTCTCCGCAGCCTTGCGAATGCGCAGGTGTAGGTAAGGCCCAGGAAGAAACATGAGACTGTTTTGGCAGAAAGCTTTGAAGACGCAGTCGCTAGATGCGTAGGCCCTGTCGTGATTTGACTGTAAAAGTTGTGCGTCCGGACACGAACGGGTTGCCTCTTTATGGTGGAAATAAAAGCGACTAGCTTTAAGATCTAATTTATTTTTCATGGCGCTTTCCCTTCTTTTTCTTATGGCTACTCTTCACTGTGAACTCGCGCGAAACGCACCAATTGCTTTTCTCGGAGGGAGCTGCTGGATCTCGGTTAGTTTTGCAGGTGGGACTCTGTGCGAGGCCATCTGAATTTCAGCGAGGACGGAGTCCACCGCACACATCTGTGAATTTCAAAGAGACCGTGAAAGCCCGAATTACCAAGGTCATTTTTTTTTTACTATCTGCATGAACCTTTTTGATCACATTCTACGCGCACGAGCGAACAATCACACATATGGCCTTCTCAGCCTTGCATTTCGTTTCACTTTCGTTTTGAGCCAAGAGACGACGTGCAGATGCTAATCTACATTCACGAAGCGAATACTGATACCCTCTGTACTTTGAGAGTTCTTCTTGCTTAGAGATCCCCAGGCACATACACAAAGGAATAGACGGAGCAGAGATTCAAGGCGCTTATATTGAAAAAAAAGGAAGCAGCAGAGATGCAGGCAAGCCAAAGAAGAAGGAGATAAAACAAGATATAAATAAAACACAAGGGATAGAAAGTATCTGTTCGCATGAGTGGTGAATTCACACAAAAGAACGTGTCTTTACAAGCTACAAGCAAGCGTTTCGGAAACACGAAAGTAGGGCGCGCAGTTGATGCCGCTCGTTTGTTCTGGACCCTTCTGTTTAGTTTCTTTTTTTTTCTGTTGTCCATCTTGTCGGGAACACATAAAAGGGCGCCGTTTCTAAAGAAACCTCGGTCATTTTTCTGGACTTACAAAAATATATTACTTCATGTGTGTATTTAGACTAACCATAGGTCCTAATTTACAAAAAGGGACCGGCGAATATTTCAATTATATGATATGCCCATCAAAAGATTCTCCATCCGACATTTACTTCGGTCCAAATTGAAACATTCGAACATGCCAAATTATTAGACTTCGAGCCACGCGGCAGCGCAAGTCCATTCATTCATTCATTCATTCATTCATTCATTCATTCATTCATTCATTCATTCATTCATTCATTCATTCATTCATTCATTCATTCATTCATTCATTCATTCATTCATTCATTCATTCATATGGTACGAAGTCCATCGCTTGCGGAATATCGTCATCGTCATCACTGTATTTGTTCTCGAACAGAAAAAGAAACGAGCGTTCAGTCCCTGTAGCATGTGCCGAAATGGTGCTGAGACCGGAAACCGCTGCCCGAATGTAAAGGGGATTCAGTGGGTCTTGCTACATCGTACAAAGTGAGAAGAGGTGCTCATCGAGATGTTAAAGAGTTACTGCGCCACATGTCCAACATTCTCAGACAAAATTATCGAAAATTGAAAAATTTTAAGATACTGCTATAAAAATATTGAACGTAATGGTTCATTATTTTTATCTTTCTTTCTTGTGTTTCCTTTTTTTAAAATCTTTCATTTAAAGTGTTTCCATCGATCGCGTCGAACAGTTAAGACTGCCATAGAAAACCAAAGGAGAACGCTTTTGACGATAGCAAAAACGTCTATAGAAAAAGAAAATGCAAGACTGCCGTCGCATGGCCTGCGGATATATTAATTGTTATAGTGAAATATTCCATTTTATGAAAACATTGCGTTCATAAACGGCTTCCCGCTCAAAAATGCTTTTGTCCAGAATTGCTGCGTATGTCTTTTCCTCTAAAACCACTTTTCAATTTTCATTGTTTGGGCAAAAACATTACTCACCACCCGATCAGTAGGGCTTGGAAGGGACTTGTTTGTAGGGCTTGTTTTTTCTGCCCTGCCCATGCAGAAGTGATAAGAGGATATAAAGGAGAAAAGGGAGTGTACATGGAATTGAAGCCAATAAGCGAAAAGCATGCGTTAAACTCACAGTCCATTGTCGAAGTCTGATGCTGTCAAGAAACGAAGGAGTTCCTGAAAGGTCTTTCATCATCATCAGCCTGACTACACCCACTGCAGGGCAAAGGCCTCTCCCATGTCTCTCCAATTAACCCTGTCCTTTGTCAGTTGCCGCCACTGTATCCCTGCAAACTTCTTAATCTCATCCCCCCACCTAACTTTCTGCCGTCCCCTGCTACGTTTGCTTTCTCTTGGAATCCACTCCGTTACCCTTAAGGACCAGCGGTTATCTTGCTTTCGCATTACATGCCCTGCCCAAGCCCATTTCTTCCTCTTGATTTCAACTAAGATGTCATTAACCCGCGTTTGTTCCCTCACCCACTCCGCCCTCTTCCGATCTCTTAACGTTACACCTATCATTTTCCTTTCCATAGCTCGCTGCGTTGTTCTTAACTTAAGCTGAACCCTCTTTGTTAGCCTCCACGTTTCTGCCCCATAGGTGAGTACCGGTAGGATACAGCTGTTGTATACTTTTCTCTTCAGGGATATTGGTAAGCTACCATTCATGATCTGAGAGAACATACCATATGCGCTCCACCCCATTCGTATTCTTCTAGTTATTTCCCTCTCATGATCCGGATCTGCGGTCACTACCTGCCCTAAGTAGACATATTCTCTTACTACTTCCAGCACCTCGCTACCAATTGCGAACTGCTGTTCCCTTGCTAGGCTGTTGAACATTACTTTGGTTTTCTGCATGTTAATTCTTAGCCCCACCGTTCTGCTCTGCCTGTCTAACTGATTGATCATGCTTTGCAGTTCTTGTCCTGAGTGGCTTAGCAAGGCAATGTCATCAGCGAATCGCAAATTACTCAGGTATTCTCCATTAACTCTTATCCCCAACTGTTCCCATTCTAGTCCCCGGAATACCTCCTGTAAGCAGGCAGTGAAGAGCATTGGCGAGATCGTGTCTCCCTGCCTGACCCCTTTCCGTATTGGAATTTTATTGCTGACTTTATGGAGAACTATAGTAGCTGTGCAGTCGCTATAAATCTTTACCACCGATGATCACAGATCACAGCGGCCACTGTCCAAGAATCCTCATCTGCGTCAGCGGGTGCTGATCAAGACGCTCCAGCGCACGGCATAGAAACTGCACTCTGTGCAGGCCATGCACAGAGAATGCGTGCTAAGTCTCATTGCACCAGCAGATGGTGCATGCGGGGCTATGTTCCATGCTAATAACAAAGTAAGAGTTGTCCTTGCATGCGACACAAAGCTGTGGGCAACATAGCAAAGTTGCTTCGCGTCGTGGTAAGCCGAGTGGAAGTCGAAGCCGCAGGTCAAGGTCCAGGTATTAAGGCGAAAGCCTTTAATGTCTCATCGTTGTAAGCAGCAGTTGTCGACAGAAATGTCATGCTTTTCAATTGGTCGAAACGGTCATGACGTCACAGTGCGCGAATTTCAAACGGGGCCAACTGCACTTTGGCTAGTAACCATGCAACCAATTGAAGGGATCATGTAGTGATGCTCCAAGTAAGTGGGACTAAGCTTAGTGAATTGCGTAATTACCGAATTAGACTAATTAACTCTTCTAGTCAGGCCATATAAATAAATAAAAACGAGTAGGAAATTGGTCGAGCTCGGGAATCGAACCCCGGTCTTCGGGGTGCGAGACGAGCATGCTATCCACTCCGCCATGCCAGCTCGATGGTTTGGAATGAACAAAGGCGCGTCTAGTGAATACGGTGTCTTCGCTCACTCCAATCCTCCTCCCTTCCCTTCCGGCGAGGTTTAGTGTCCACCGAGGTATGAGAGACAGATTTCCTTTCCTCAAAAACCAATTTACTGACGAGCGAGGCGTAGAATCGAATGGGCGATGGCGTTTTGTGGACTCCCTGGCAGCATTGCAAGACGCTGTCGCGTTCCACTTAGAGGCGAAGCTTAGCATCTTAACCACACATCAGTGACCGCACTTTAGGCAAGAAAATTCCCCCTGAATTTTGACGGGTGTCCACCGAGATATGTGAGACCGTTACTGCGGAATTTCCTTTCCTGAAATACAATTTTCATTTTCTTCATTACAGCCCATCTTTATGTTTCTTCTTTCACTACCACTTCCTCCCTTCCTCTACGGTGCAGTTCAGGTGTCCACCGAGATGACAGAGAATTACTGCGCCATTTCCTTTACTCAAAAAGCGCTGCGTTCAAAGGGAAACGCATCGCGCCGAACGGGTGGTGGCGTTCTGTGGACTCCCTGGCAGCACTACAACACGCTGTCGCGTTCCACTCCTAAAGGCGAAGCTTAAGCGTCATTAAGTAGCAGTTAATTAGTATTCAGGGATTAATCAGTAATTAACCATTAATTGGTGATTTGTCATCACTTAGTAATTAGTACTCAATTACATGTGACGCCACCAGTGCCACACAAGCAGTCAAAATGGTGCGGAAAACGCTTTCGCCTCTACGCACTTTAGACAGCCAAAGTGCCCCCTGATTTTTTGTGCATGTTAGTTCGAAACTGGTCGGAGCACAGTGCAACTAATACCGTGCGTGCTCTTTTCTCCAGCCAAAGCCACGCCATGATATTGCGTATCAAGATGGTGGTAAACGCATAGTCTGCTGCTCAAGTATCGGTCCAGCTGTTCCACGAGGTTGCCGGCTACTCAGAAAGCGAGCAACCTGTTTTCGATTACCTCTTTAAGAGAACAGATGGGCTTGTGGAAGCACCACTGTAAACATTTGTATTCTGCATTAGTCAAGGTTGCTCAACGTTTCTTTTTATTCCAGCCGCTCATACACAAAACAAAAGACCCCTCAGCATCACATAGTATGCAGTAAACAACAGCGCGGGAGCTGCTTCTCGCAGAACATTTTGAGCAACCTGTGTTGGTTGAAAACATCCTCTCTTCGATAAGCAGCTTTCGGCCCAACCAGTGCGACACGCTGATAAAATGCCTCAGAATTTGTAAGCATATTTTTACAGCCTTTATATGAAGCAATGACGCTCATATAAGCATGACATATGCCCCGGCGTCTTAGTGTCTATGGCGTTCCGCTGCTGGGCCAAGGCGGTGGCATTGAATTCTGTCTGCGGTGGCCGTTGTACGATGGAGGTGAAGTACAAAAACGCCCGTATGCTGCGCGATGTCAGGGCACGTTTAAGAACCCAAGATCGCGTGAATTAATCTGGAGCCTCCTCTTACGACCTCTCTCATAGCCAAGTTTAAGGTTAAACCTCACATACCATACCATACCATACCATACCATACCATACCATACCATACCATACCATACCATACCATACCATACCATACCATACCATACCATACCATACCATACCATACCATACCATACCATACCATACCATACCATACCATGCCATAATATAAGCATGGGTACTGTCCAACTGTTTTAATTGGTAGTTGTAGCCATCACAATATGGAAATATTAGAGGTTAGGATCTGTCATTAGTGAAAACAGCGCGAAAGAAGACGCCAGAATGCGAAACGAGGAAGGGACAGGAAAGAGCGCTTTCCTGTTTTCACTAATGTCAGAATGGACCAACTAGCCCAGCAAAAAGTTCTGCTAGATTACCTTTCTTATACAGTGGGCCCTTTGTTATGTGTTTTTTCTCCTACGGCACAACTGGATTCTGTTTTCACTAATGTCAGAATGGACCAACTAGCCCAGCAAAAAGTTCTGCTAGTTAGGATCTGTACTGGTTGTGATCTATTGTACAATAAATATCGCAATTTCCCTGCCAGTAATTAAAGTTTTAACATGTTGAGCTTCGAAATTCACTTTTCCTACGGGGTAAGCCATCCTTGAAGTATTCGAGCTATTTGATTCGAGATTGTTTATCGTATGCCACGGTTCGCTTCGAACTCGCTTCGGTCCCAGTATTGAGTATTCTCCCATGGCAAAAATTGGACCGCCGATATGGCATTTGATTTCAGTGTAAAACACTAGCTTTTCAAGTTGGTTGCCGGGTGCGGCTTCAGAGCAGCGAGCTCGTAGACGGAACATGTGCATCAACTGGTCGGGCAAGTTATTTTTGTCTGATGTCACTCCCATAGATATGAATGCAACAAAACTTTATGCACTTCTTGTATGATACAGGAAGCGCTCACTTGGAGAAAGTTTATAGACCAGTAGTGACCTCTGACGTAAGCTAGACGGGGCCGCGCACTTTTCGCCAAGCGGAGAGTTGGCAGCCTTTGGGGTTCATAGAAAAGCACGCAAACCAAACTTTTCAATGAAACGTTTGAATTAAACATTGCAGATCAATTTCTTTATTTCACAGCGCATCCATGAAGTCAGCCCTTCCTAAATAGTTGGCAAGTACATTCTAGTGCAGAAGGTGAAAATATGCAGCGCCATTTCGAAGCTAATGTCCTTTTAAAGCTCAGTAACAATGTGTGGTTTTAAAACGCTGAACATAGGATTAACAATATTAAGTCACTCAGTCATCTCGAAGTCGACCCATGAAAAAGCGACTGCACACGAAGTTTTTGGGGTATTTCTAAATAATAGGTGCAGGCAGCAATTTATGGTTGCAATGAAGCGCTAATTTATAGAAAAAGATTATGTCAAGAGTGCAGCCGACCCCACTGCTCACTACGGTCGAGAAAGACGTCAACACTTGCCTCATATACGATGTCTTTCATTTGTCGTTATTTTTATTTATCGATGCTTTTTTTCTGTCATCCTTACGTTTTAGCCGCATCACAGAGGCAGTCAGAATTTGAAGTGATCAAGAAGATGAGCATTTGGCAGCGCCGTGCCGTGGTTCATTGAACAAGTCACAAATGATATTTGTAAGCGCGATTATTTCACCGCAGTCAAGATGCTCAATGCTCACACTTTACTGCTGTGATATGCGGTACCAATCGTCAGCAGCATCTAACACACAACACACAGAAAGAAAAAGCCCAGAAAAATGATCCAGATCAATGCCGATCAAAGTGGAAGTCTGTTAGTAGTCCGTAGCTCTGATGGCTTAAATACCTCGAACGATCCCCAATTTACTAACTTTTTTTTTGCCACGTTTTGGTGCTATCATGTAAGTTGTAACAGCGAAGCATGCGAGACTACTCGGCAGATCGTTACGTCTCTAATGTTCATACATACGTCAATATATTCTACACAAGGGTTGGGGATTTCGGGCGATTAGAGACCCATCCTTTGTTATTGTTACGCTCGCGCACTGAGCGCGTGAGAACCACTCCTTTTCCATTGGGTCTTTTCCAGCGAGCTAGCTGTTTGTTTTTCGCGGAAAGCTCCTCGTAAAGCTAAAAAGTGCTGCTCGAAAAGCTAAAAAGTGAAAACAAAAGGTAAGTTTTTGCGTTCATGGTAACTTTAATGACTGCGATGCAAACGACCTTATACTCTCGAACAAATATCTTAACTGTAACATAGAACAAGTGGTACCCACCTATGCTTAAAATATCCGCAAATTCTACGCTTTTTCAGCAGCACTGCGAGATAATACCGTCAAGCAGACTGCGCACTTTGGTACATCACTTCACTGTTCACACATTCACGTAAAAGAGGGGCCGAAGTGACTATTTATAATGAGAAAAAGAAATGTACAGGCGATTATATGACGTGTTGCCACACATCAGTGTTAGCAGTATTGGTGGTACACTTCGCTTTCTGATTGATCGCCATCCCGTTGAGTCTTTCAATTTTATTTCATCGTTGCTTTTTCGTGCTACAGCTGCGTGGGCTTCTGGAGGGAGAGGCGGGTGGAGGGGTAGATGGGTTGACGGGTGGTGTTTGGAGGCTTGTATGGGAAAGATCTATTTGTACCGGTGGGTGCTTGGAGGTACACTTACCGGAAGCTACTTAGAAGGAGCCACCTTGCAGGCAGGGAGGGTGCCCTGAAGGAGCCACGATCGGCACCCATCCTCTAAGGACGCTGGGGGGGGGGGGGGGGGGGGGGGGGAGGGAAGCTTCACACAGACCACAGCTTTTTCGCCGAAAGGGAACTATACTACTAACGCAATAACAATGCAAAAACAAGCTCAAGAGCCTGTGCGCTGTCTTCAGAACGGAGATGAATGAATTTCGCGACGAACCAACGGCCGCGAGTGATTTGCCGCTGCATCTTGAACAGCATAAATAAAGGAGAGTCAAAGCTCGAGTGTGTGACCGCCCCTGAAACACACACTTCTCGTGTAGTCCCAACAATTTTCTAACCAGATAAATTCAAACTGTGCGCACTGCTGATTTATTTGCTGCAAGATGTCACGACATTAGGGCAGCGAAAGCTGAGGTAAGGCAGAGGGGCCGGCTTTATCCTTCCCACGGTATAGCTATGTCACCTTGGCCGAAAATAAGCCTAAAACAGCCAACGCTGCGACAGTTTCCTCTTATCCTCGCCGCACCCCTCGCGCATCACGCAGGTATGAAGAGAGGAATGGAACAGCCAACGCATCGTATACTACCGGTGTAGACGTTTTCAAACGTGAAATGCTTTTAGGTCTCATCCTGGGATAACCTAAACGAACATCGCGTGTCACGAAACTGTAGTGAAGCCGACGCCGAGGCTCAACTTCAAAGTGAAACCAGAACTGTCTGAAACTCTGAAAATTTTCCATCCGAATAGCGTCCATCCGAAAAAAAAAAATCTTTCTTATCACAGCGCCCCAAAAGCTGCGCGAGTGGAGCCGCTCCGTTTCGCAACGCCTCAAACTACTTGGCTAAAATTTGAGTTAGAAGAGCGTTTTTTTTCGCCATAGCATTGCCAGCAGTGTAAGCTAATACGTGTTAACTAGCAGGATAGTTAACTAACATTGAATAGCTAACTTTTCAACTATTACTGTTAGGCTCCTTAATTATTGAAATGCGTGTGACTCAACGTAAGTAATATCCATACCGGTTTTTGAGAATTTTGAAAACGGCGCTGTAGCGGAAGAAATTTTGCCTATATCGCGCCAAAATGCATGTGCTTTTGAGAAGCTTTCAGGCAAAGCAACCTCTCCAGTGCACGTAACTCGTTAAAGTAGCCAAAATTTGTTGGGCCACAGCGCCGACGGTAACCGTATTTTCGAAATTCTAAAAACTGACGTGAATGTTGCTTACGGTGGGCTACATGTCTCTCAATAATTAGGGGCCATACAGTAATAGTTAAAAAGTTCACTATACAATATTTGTTATCCAACCTGCTGGTTAGCACGTTTTAACTGTAGTGTGATGTACTACACCGCGGACAACGCTATGCGGAAAAAAGCGCTGTTCTAACTCAAAAAGCTTGTTTTCAAAAAATGTGTAGTCTTAGATGAAACACCCTGCATAGCACTTGCTAGCGACTAAACTGTCGCCGCCGTCATCCTTCATTCGTTCGTTCTCATCATCGAAATGCTTGGTGGCAGTGGAGTGACCGCTGGGCCCGTAAAATTTCGCCGGATCTCGCCAATGGCAGCTTCACTTAGACCCACACGAAGATTATAAGGCGGACAAGGTGGCCAAATACGTGTTAAGACCGAATAGCTGGCGATCGGTGAGACATGTCAAGCAGAGAAAGCACCAAGGAATGGGCGTGCCTTCCAGCATGATAAAGAGAAGCTGAACCCGACAGCACGTAAAGCACCGAATTAACTAGACCTAAGCTTACCGGCTTAGCGCATTAAAGAGCGAAAGCACAGTGGCATTAGCGGCCGAGTGGTCTGCAGTGACAAGCCCATTTTGACGTTTCGCAGGCGGCTGCCCAGTTAGGCGTCTCACAGGCTGTTTTTGGCGTCTATACGCTCACATGCATATACGGCATTCTTCCGCTTGCGGTCTTCGGTTAGATCGCGTTCCCGGCTCACTCCACGGGCTCCAGGGCCTGCTTCCACGAAGCAAGTGGTCTACTAACCGTTGTTGTCTTATTAGGAGTCTAAACTCTAAGTTGGTTTTGCGGAAAGCAACGGCGCATAACTGGTGCACTGGGTCAGTGGACACCTCTATCGCGCTTTGAGGTACGTGGCGATGATTGCCACTTGAAGCGTTACGCTTAACGCGTTACACGGCTGCCATTGTACCCCCTAAATTACAACTACTAAATGGCCTGTACAAAGCTCTTACATAGAGTTTTTGCTGTAAAACTAGGGGAACACTTAAGTTCGCCTTAAGAGTATGACGCTATAGCGAAAGGGTCCCTACACCCGCTTGGGGGTCCCCTGACGCGCCCTTCCAGAAAAATCGACACTCTCGTTGCCTTCACAAGCCCCTTTTTTACCCATCATACTGCATGTATTAATTGGGGACTTGGGGGCGCTTATTAGTAACCGTAATTAACTAAGTGTTCCTGTAATGTATGGCTTGCATTTGTAATGTAATTTAAGGCCTGCATTTATCCCACTGAACAACGTTCCCAAGTTGTTTCGGTGTAGCATGCCTGGCTACCGACCCACAGGGAGGCGGTTCGATACCGTTTCACCATCTTTTAGTGCAGTAGTACTGCTAGGCGCATTTTCTGATACAGGGCATACTTACGTAATCACTTCCCTGAAGCCTGCTTTATGGCAGGTGGCCCACCTACCCAGCGGGTTGTGGGCAACATGCCAGGTGTACACACCTGGCAGTCCTTCACCTGGGTGAAAGCCTGGCTGAAGTCCTGCAAGGTAAATGCTTTTAGTGGAAGGCCTTCTTGCTAAATGGCTTCCGAGTAAAGGTCTTTAGGTCAAATGCCTTTAGCACCTAAGGACCTTAAGTGCCCACCGCAACCAGTGCTACTCCAAGATAGAACGCGCTTAGCCACGCTAAACTATCTGCTAATTTTTTTTTCTTTTCAGCGAAACTGCTTTTCTACGTCACTATCCTCTCGACCAATGAGAATTTTCCATTCGCGTTGACGCTGGGTTTTTGCGCCGAACAGTATATTTAAAGCTATTGCGTTAAAATCCACGAGATGCCGAGCGCGGAAAAAGAGGCGGCTGATGGCGGCAACTTCTCAAGCCAAGAAATCAGCCAAGGAGACCCATTGCGCTGGCCTAATACAAGGGCAGACGCGAGCAAAGACACGGACACGCTCAGCGGCCAGATGCCCTGGGCGATACCCCAGTGCGGCTGCCAACTGTGGGCCGTTGTGGAATGTGCTACACCTTGCCTGCAGTGCTTTTTATGCGTACACCAACCCTCCATGACGAGATAAACTGCTAATTCTTTCTTCGTTTTTTTTTTGTCGCTTTTCGAGGCACGAAGAAACACGTAGTATTAGTGGCGCCTCAGAGCTTTTCGCGGCGCTTGAGAGGACGACCATTGACAAAGATCAGATGGCCGTGAAAGAAGCATTTTAAGCAATCCATTCGGTTTGTGCGCTGGTTATATTAACAAACGAATTGCGGAGACACTCCCCTTGCTCTTTCAAAAACCTTGCGCTTAGCTTACGGCAGCTAGGTTTGTGCTTGTCCTTTGAAATTGACTGCATGCCGCATTGATCGCTGTCTTTCTTCTCTGCGCACAGAATACGATAGTAAACAAGCGCTGAGGAAAATATGAAGGAGGGATATTTATATACACTAGCTGTTTTTTTTAGAAGGTCTAAAATATCTAAGGGAAGGCAACCAGGAGATGGTCGTCTCCGGGAGTGAACGAGCGGCGTCTTTCCTTAGTGCACGCAGACTGCGTGTTGTAATGCGTTAGCGTTAAAAGCCTCGTGTCGCAGAGAAACCGGCGTCGGCGTTAGCAGGGCAATAAAAGGCCTAAATGACAAAGTCATGACATCACAACCATCTGACCTTGCGCGGGTAATTCAAACACTCCAGTGCGGTCACACTCTTGCTCCCCGTCTATACAGGGCGTTTTACCAAAGACTTTAAATTTTTAAAAATAAGCTATTTGAGATAGAAGAGCTGTTATTTTGATATTACATTATCAGCCGTGTAGATGATCAGAATACAGCTAAGATGGGCTAACAACCAGCTTGTTAACTAATATTGAATATTTAACTTTTTAACTATTACTGCTAGGCTCCTTAATTTCTGACAGGAGTGTAGCGGACCGTAAGTAATAGCCATATCAGTTTTTCGAACTCCGAAAACGCGGTTACCCCCTCGCCGCCATCGTCCAATAGATTTTGGCTGCCTCGATGTGTCAAGTGCACTGGAAAGGTTGCTTTGTCTGCAAGCATTTCGAAAGTACGTGTAGTCTGGCGTGATACAGCCAAAATTTGTTGGGCCACAGCGCCGACGGAAGCCGCATTTTCGAATAAATATATATATTGAGAAAACTTGCTTCGGCTCGGTTAGAAATATGCGCAAAAAATATACGAAGACGTTTGTAGCTTAGAACAATTTAATGACGTTTCGGCCGCGGGACTGGCCTTCGGCGGAAAAAAGCGCGAATGATATGTTGATATCGCCAACCTATATAGGTATATGACGCTCTTAAGTATATACACAAATTTCTGTTGTTCTGTTTCACAACATGACAGGTGTGACCCCGGTGATCAGTCGATACCGCCTTTCCGCTCCAACGAAGCTCATATGCTGTCGCATAAAAGTGCTGTAGAAGCCACCTACGCGTTCACCTGCTGTTGCGCACGAACTCAGTTACCAAACATAAAGCATGAGAGTTTGGCGCGCCCAAAATCTCTTTTACTGGGAAATCAGTAAAATCCAGGACATCATGACGGTAGCGGGCATGACGTTATTTTTATGCGCCAGCCACTGGGACGCTTTCGCGACTCTGCTACGCGATGCACCTTTCTCTGACCGAGACAGTTGTGTTTTATTTTTATCCTTTCAGAGGCAGCCCAGCATTCCTAATAAATTGTTTTTTTTGTTCCCAAATATTCAGTGCAAGTCTAAAGAAAGCCGGTGAAATTCTGCAATGAGAAACATCCCCTGTGCGGTTCCTACAGGTACACAAATAAAGTACGACAGGGGTCGCAAAAGTATAACATGGTTCCAACTAGTAAAATTCACGGCAGCAGTTGCTAGATTTTATCAAGCAGAATAGCTCCGCCAAGACTGCCTCTGCCACACTCTGATATACAGAGTACAGCACTTCTTGGTTTCAGATATTCGCACTCATGGTGCCTGGATGAAGTACGTGCGGTCGCAGTTTCCTTGAAAAGCGGCGCACTAGTACAGCCTCCTTGTGATGCTCTACCGCTGTCCCTTCGAGACATTGCTACAGCAGCATCATAGGTGACGCAACCAGCAGATAACGGTCATTTCTCTCTCAACACGCCCGATGTCACATATGAACTTATGCTCTGCCTGCTAACCTCTCCAGTCCCAGCTTTCAGGACAGCGTAAAAAAATTGGCTGTCGTTTATCTCTGGTCAAACCTGGAGGATTGCGAAAGCAACATCTGCACGTAGCCATATAGTTGCGTGTGCTACATTGCCCACAGTCTCGTCGTTTCGCGGGCTCTTGCACGACCATACTGCTCATGCTCGAGGAGCAAGTGACGTCACTACGCACAGCTAGCGTGCCGGAGGCCCCGGCAGGCTTGCTGTGCGCCGCTACTGCGCATCGTAGAGGAGAGAGAGAGAGGGGCGATGGAGAGCGCGCGGCAGCGGCGGCGGCCCCGGCACGCTAGCTATGCGCTGCTACTGCGCATGCGCAACTGGTGAGCGCGGCGGCGGCACCTCTGAGTCACCCGCGCAGAGATGGCGGCGGCGTGCCAGCTGTGCGCCATGTGACGTCACTGCTCCTCTCGCATGCGCCGTATGGCCTTTCCTCGGCTCCACGAAATGGCTCGGCGACTAGCGTAGTGTTGCTTTCGCAACAAAAAGAAGCTAACAATCGAACATCGAGACGGTTTTTTTTATGAAACGACTTGTGAGGAATTAATGAATATCACGAAGAAATGACTTTTTTCCTTGGGAGCTCCGATAGATTTCCATGTATTTGATATCTTGCTTTTACGAAGTAAAATTTTTTTCACAAAAGGATAAAACGAATCCCAAGCGAACCCTAACGGTCGTTTCGCGCTGAGTGGATCGAGTTTTAACGCAGCTCAACGTTCCCGTACACAGTTTACGCAGAAAGCTGCAAGTACTGCACAGAATCCGCTCCGTCGAACAGCGCATAAACCACAGGGAAACTTTTCCGCCTCCAGCGGGGCCCGCGCATGTCGCGTTTATCCGGGCGATTTCTAGGCGTCGGCTTCTTCGCGATAAAATTTTGACGTGGCGTGTACCTACCTTTGTAAAAATTGGCCTGCAGCCGGCTACTCTATGTTGCGCCTCGAGAGTTGCCAAGCTAATCGGAATATCTCCGTTCTAACATCCTCAGCACACTGGCAGCTGTGAGAGCGCTGGTCTTACCAGGTGAGATGCCGTGTGCAAGTATAGTTTCGTTTCAAAACGGCGTGGTTCCGTGGTTTCTCTGTTTGGCAGTGTGTTTGATGCGCTTTACTGTATCGACTTTTAGCTCGTTCCACAAGGCCAAGATTAGTGCCGGCGGTGCAAAAGTAGAGCAGAAGACAATTTACTACTGGAGGCCGAATGGCGATAAAATGAGAGTAGTAGGATCGGGCGCGGATTAATGTCAGATAGTGAGCGATATTGACGTAGTTCTGAGCACATTGCTTCTTTGTTGTCGAGAATTGTAAACAGTCATTAACGTCGTTGCTCGCTGCTTGAAAAAAAAAAAACTAGAATGAAGCTAAGATCAAGAAATGCTGGGCATTTGGCTCGTAGGAACCCCATTGTACAAAAGCTGCACGGCTTGGATTTACGGGGACATTGTTAACGAAGACAAACAAGAACGGTTAAGCGCATTGCACTTAATCTGTATTGTCTGTCTTCGTTAACAGTGCCCGTGGAAATCCGAGAAACGCAGCTCTTGTACGAAGCTGAGATCCATTGTTTTCTAAGGATTTTAGAGCCTTTTTCAAACGGGTTTTCGTTAGCCATCGGTCTGGCGTATCCTTCTCCAGAAGACAATACTATCATGCAGTGAAGTGTCGTGGCCAGCGGTCGTTCGTCGTGCGTGGAAGCCACCTGGAAACACGTACTCACACCGAAATCGTCGCCTTGTGTACTCTTTTGCAGCAGCCCTTATCCGCTTCAGCGGATAAAAAAAAACGGGGCTAAATATTCTTGGTAGGTCTGTCACCTGATAGCATGTACCTCTAAGACTCCTTTTCCGAACGCTGAAGCCAGTGCCGCCAGCGGAGAAAACAGGCACTCATGGCGAGGCTGATATACCAGGTGTTTCCCGGAGAAGACTTTAAAAATGTTAAAAAACAGGCTGTTTGGTGTAAAAATAAGTCTTCTGAGGCATAGTATCACCAGTGATGGCGTACATCGGAAAGCTGGCGAATTGTCTTAAGTAGTAAGCTGGTTAGCTAATTTCTGCTAATTAACTTTTTAACTATCCCAGCTATGGAACTCGTTGGAATTAGAGATTTGTATCCGGTCGTTAGTAAAAGCCATATCCGTTTTTAGAATTTCGAAAACTCTATTACCCTCGGCGCTGGGGCTCGACAAAATTTGGCTACATTGTATCAAAATATATAAGCTTTCGAAAACATGCACGTAAAGCCTTTTTCGAGTGCACGTAACTATAGTCAAAAAAGCCAAATTTTGTCGAGCCACCGCGCCGGGGGTAATCGCGTTTTCTAAATTCTAAACACTGATATAGCTATTACTAACGATCAGCTACAAATATCTGATTGCAACTAGGCCCCTAGCACTAATAGTTAAAAAGTTAATTATTAAACATTAGTTACCACCAACACTGGTAATACTATGCTGAAAAAGCCATATTTTTAGCTCAAAAAACATGTTTTTGAAAATTACTTAAAGTCTTCCCTGAAACACCTGGTATTCATTTTGTGTACCTATTTTCCGCCGCCTCGGAGACGCTCGAAGTGAGTGTTAAAAGGTAGCGATTGGAGGTCGCGGACAGAATCGAAAAACTTCGGAAAAAAAATCTTTCCTTTTTCTATTTTTTTGGCATGACATCGTTAGTTAAAATAAAACAGTCATCATCTAATGGCCACGAAAAGCATAATCAACAAATGTTCCAGTGAACGTTGAAAGTGCGATAGACGCCAAGGTAAACAAAAAAAAAAATCGCGGAAAAAGTGCGCTTCATTTAGTATTATGGTTCAGTTGTAAATTAATTTGTTCTTCAGCCATGGCGTTATCCTTTCTTGTGAGCTCATAAGAGTGGCTTAAACGACAGAGGGGTGTAACCAAGCAGGAACCAAGGCGTTATCAGAAAGTGGCACCTTCTGCGCCGAAAAGATATCGTTTTCCATGGTTTCCACAGAAAATTCCGGGAATGGGGCGTCCGTCCCCATTTTAAATCTCGCTCTAACTCTGTACGCTCATTCATAGCCTCATCATGCCAATGAGTACAGAGAAACGTATCTCTCACATATAACACACACCAGCAATTAGAAATTTTTGGGAAGCCAATGCACCAGGCAATAGCTTTGATGAACCAGCACAAAACGACTATGGACAAATAGAAGGACGACGTGGTCGGAATCGATCAACTAAGGACTTTAATTTGAGAGGTTTTGGTTTGGTTTGGTTTGGTTTGGTTTATTGGGGTTTAACGTACCGAAGCAACTCAGGCTGGGACGCCGTAGTGAAGGGCTCCGGAAATTTCGACCACCTTGGGTTCTTTAACGTGCACTGACTTCGCACAGTACACGGGCCTCTAGAATTTCGCCTTCATCGAAATTCGGCCGCTACGGCCGGGATCGAACCCGCGTCTTTCGGGTCAGCAGCTGAGCGCCGTAACCACTAAGTCACCGCGGCGGGGCCACCGTAATTCGAGAGGAAACGGGGACAACATATTCATACAGTTTTCAGTCCGGACCCGTGACGTAAAAAGCTAGGCAAGCCCCATTTTTAATATGAAAGCGTATCTGGAAATACCAAAAGAGACAAAAACATCGCGACAACCAGAATTTGTTTTTTTGCGCAGACCAAAAAAGAAAAAAGAAAAGACAGGCACTAGCCTGCAAGTCCTGCAAAGTTGTTTGTTTTATGCATCAAGGAAAAAAAAAAAGCTCGCTAGTTCAGTGATTTCATCCATGTCGTCCTTCTACTTGTCCGTTGTCTTTTTGCGCTGGTTCATCAAAGATGATGGAAGACCAACTAGCCCAACAGCGATTGTTACCTGCCAATATCACATGTATGTAAACAAGAACTTCTAAATATATATTTTCGTTGCCAAAGCGAAACTGAAAGTTGAAGTTGACTTGCTTCGATAAATTACTGGATTCTAACAACAAATGTGTTACTTCCACTAATAACGGAGGCTTACAAGCTAGAAATGGCTTAAAAAAAGAACGAAGTGCAGGTGTCGCCCCCACTGGTCGATTTTGTCAGAAAACAGCGTGTGCCGTCACAGTTTTCCGGGCGAGGATCCCGGAGGCATGACTACACCGCCATTAACTTCAAGCGGCAATCACGGAGCCCATTCTAGCGTAGACGTCGAAAGTTGCTTTCGGGAGAAACGTTAACACAGCCAAAAAGAGGCACGGAATCGAATTTAACAATGAACAAGAACTAACCTATCCTCGGTGTTAACAGGGCAGTGAGGACAACTGCATCTAATAATTGTTTTCAGTAAAAATTGATTAGGCCATTTCCAACTTAAAAAGGCACCATTTTCGGTGGGAGTGGTATTTTTGTGATTAGAACGCCGTACCCTGTCCATACAGACCAACATATATTTCTCCCCTGTTCCCCATAACGACTATCGATACGGATGCCATCACATCAAGCCTTAACCTGTGGAGTGCACTACCTCAAGCGGTTTTCCAGTGGAAGTCCAGTCTTAGCTTGCATGTTAAATTGTGCGCATAAGATTACCTGGAAATCTGGAGTGGCAAACTCCGTAAACATTCCTGTGCTCTTTGAAGCCAGACGTCAAGCCGGATCAAAAGCAAAAGCGCTAGGAATTTGAGCACGAGCTCGCGTGATGAATCTAGGCCGCGGTAGCCTCATTTCTATTCGCAAGAAATGGAAAAACAGTTATGCATTTATATAAAGGTGCACGTTAAAAATAGGCGGGTGGTCGCCATAAGTACGGGGGGTCTCCACTACGGCATGTCCTTTAACCTATGGTACAAGTTTGGACATCTAAGAGCCCCTTAACGACTAACGAGGATCTTCAAGAAACGGGCATAAGCCGGTCGTTTCGCATGCCGGGCTTGAAGCTCATTAACTGATAGCACGTATGGTTTCGCTCGCAAAGCACGAAGTATATTTATTGTCTTGAAAGCAGTTGTCCGAGCACAAGAACAGGCGTGGAAGATTCGGAATACAAGACTCTATGTAGGCTACGACTGAAGTTTCGGCGCAAAGCTTTGACTCAGGGCTACGACGCAAGCTCCGATTCAAAATTAGAAGCAGAAAGCGGACACTGAGAGCAAGAGTCATGACACGCTGGTATGACAAACATGCACAGGTCACTTCACAAGGCCGTACTTTCAAATCTGCAATTACGTTAGAGAATAATACTAATTTTAAGAGAATAAGCATTCGAGTTGGAGCCCTGGACATTCCGACCCCTGTACTGGTATGAGCAGTTAGGTGGGCGAGTTGTAATGAATTCATTTTTTTTTAACCAGCACTCGAAAGAGGACAGTGCTTCGGGGTGTTTTCTGGGTCGTCTACTTTTTTTTTTTCCGTAAAGCGTGTGCTGTGTAGCACATTCAAATGGCAAGAGCTGCTCTACTCGTGGTAGAGAACGAAATTCATAGACGATACGGACATTGTGAGCACCCTAACAGCCGGAAGCTGTCGTCACAAGACCGTCGTCTCTTTGAGCAGTATCTGCTTTGAACTAAAAACAGCCAAGCACAGGGGCTGAGCGTAATCCACTTCACTCATCGAAAAGGGTAACATGAGACGTTTGGCTACTCGCGCACAGCGGTTTGCGTTAACCTCCCCCGCGATTCGCGGTCGTTGCCTTCGTCGCGGCTGTTTCCGAATTGGGGACCACGCGTCACCGTACACGACGAGTCAATGCACTGCGGGCCTGAAAAGTCTCTTAGTTCTCAGGATTAAATGGCTTCCCTCCAAGTATAGACGCAGACAGCATTGTGATCGTAACCTGCGCACGGCACCGGTATTGAGAAAGTCATGATATACTGGTGAAAAAAAAAAAAAAATCCCCATCAGCGATGCATGTATAGCAGCCGCCCCTCGAATAGCAGCGGCGGTAAACGCAATTTCTGTTTTTGCGCACCTCACCGGTGCTGCCATTTTGGGACGGATTTCGATCCGCTAAGGCAAATTTCAGTGATTTTCAAACTCGGGAAGCCCGCTGAAAAAAAGCCTAACAAAAAACGCAATTTTAATTGCCTATGCTATTTTTTACGAAGCCAAAACGATATAACAACTGCGAAAAGTCGAACTTTTTGATGACTTGTTCAGGAACAAGAGGCAGCGATGCAAATATCGCCGCACAAAACAGCATAATGGAAAGGAACTGCGAAGAAAAAAGAAAAGCCGAAGCCTTTCATGGATAAGGCACAATCTGCCGTAGCCCTTTTTGAGCACGAGAAAAGCCCTGCTAGGATATATTTACGAAATTCAATAAAAAATTCCTCCAGTTGCCCACGCAGTGAGGCTGTCGTTTTCTTCCTTCTTTTCAATTACAGCATGGAGCGCTTCAGTGCTTTTGTCAAACATCTTGCTTGCCTCAGCAGGTGCTAGAGCAGTGTTTCTATTTCTTTTTTCTGCCGCGGTCAATGCCGACACAAGCCCTGTGAATTTTCGGCACTGTGACGGTAATAGTAAATATGGTCGATCACTACACAAATAAATTAAGGGACGCAGCAGTCATGGCAAGAGGAAGTTTTTTCAGGACAATTGGAACTTTCGATAGAGCCTGAGTAAACAAAATTACAAGCTTAAATATAAATATTTAGCCACAACGCCTTTTCCTTATAGTTTTTAAGGGACAAGTTTGTTTTTATTTAAAGCCCTCTTATGCCTAGGATTCCTAGAAGTGGTAAAACAACCACCACAACGACATTTAGCTGTGGTGGGAGTAGTTAATAGCCGCCAGGGTCTTTTTACAGGAGGATTGAGAATGGGGGGGGGGGGGTTGCGACGAAAAAAAGGAAATAAATGACGCCAATCAGACCACTTAGTCCAATATTCATAAATACCCATAAATATATCCTTCATAAATATGCTTCTGACAGCCAAGTGAACATTTCAGGAACAACGCTAAGTCCTCAGGATGTAACTTTTCAGCCCTGTCGAACATTACGTAGGAGTGCAGGCTGTTTGGCGTGTTTTAAGGCTACATGCTCAGGTTGAAAGCATTTTTGTGCTTACGCCATGGTTTCTCGACAACTTACTATTGGCTCTTTCATATATCCTTCAGCCCATTTCACGAGTTACGAGCTGTTATTTTGGACAGCGGCTAAATTTGTTAGCTCCTACCATTTATCGATGTAACGCAATAACTTATTTCCAATAACAAATCACCTACTGGAGCAAACCACCTACTGGAAAAAAGCTCTCGGTCCTGAAAACAATGACGACTCCCGCACACATTCCGAAACTAAGCATAAAAATATTTATTGTCGTAATTCACCATCGCTAGTTATTGGGTGATCTTCGCAAACTTACGGCTATGTAATGAAATCTTAGCTGGTGAGGCCAGAGGCCCATTACGAGCGTGCATGGTAGCAGCTTAAATGAATCAGAAGTAATGAACGGCGTGTCATCCAGACTGCAGGACTCAAAATTATGGTCCAATGTATTTAGCAAGGCAACTGCTGCTACAAACTAGTGAGAAACTAGCGCTGAAAGGATGAAACTTACACCCTGGCAAACTGCGACGGCAAATATCTCGCACACAATACTCAAAGTCTAGCTGCTCAAGAGGATGGAGTAGGAGGTTACGAAGAAAGGGAAGGCGTGGTAACTGTCCTCCTCGGGATGGACACCTGAACCACGCCGAAAGAGGACGGATGAAGGTAGTAGAAAATGTGAGAAATGAACAGCGGCATGTATATACCATTAAAGATTGAGAGTGTGAGTTCGCGGGGAGCTTAAATATCAACCGAAGAGGTTTTAGAGCTGGGCGACCTGAAGCGGCTCGAATGTGTGAAATGTTCAGGTAAAGCATGCCAAACGATTTTGTGCTAAGATTTAAAATTGCGACGTTATTGCTGATTAGAGCCGTCATGGCGTTCAGGCCTCGCCGCAGCGCACAGCGCCAGGTAGGGGCCGCATGATGATGTCATCTATGATGGCAGAACAACAACATCGCAGAAGAGCTTGACTGAAGACATGAAACCGACGCCACCACAGGCAGAGGCCGCTGAGCGTTGCATCAGACAACGCACGGCATGGTATGGGCGAAAACAACCGAAGTCGAAAATATCCCCATCGATAAAGTCATCATTGAGATTCTCCGTACGGCTCCGACGCTTTGAGAAGAAGCCACAGCATTGTCGCGGCATTAATTGGCGATTAAGCCACTAGTTTCAATGCCACAGCAAAAAAAAATATCATGACATACCCACAAGCTTTACACATTCGAATCCTTGAATCTCGCCGAATTCTTGAAAAATAGTCCTGCTTCTATTTAATGGTTCCTTGCCATTTCTCTGTAAATCATTCTCCCTTTGCCACGTGTGTAGCAGTTTGTGGCAGAGCGGAGCTGATAGGTCGCCCCTGGAAGCGCGCATCACGATATGTGAGAAGCTTATGGCGCAGTTCAGCTTCGATCGCCTGTAATTCTCTACTGGCATTATCAAAATTGAAGCTCCTATGCCGTACAGGAATGTCATGTGGCTGACGGAAGCGGTAGATACCAGTTGGTTAGCCTTTTTAATTGACAAGATTGCGAAGTGAAAAAGAAGAGATAGCTAGAAGAGAAAGGCAATTCAAGAGACCATGCTTCACCGTTAGTGCCATTGCAACCTGGCACACAGTTTCGAGTGAGCTAGCGGTGCAGAAAGCGGGGCAGGCACTGCAGCGTGCCAAGGGATTTAGATGAGGAGGAGGCTCGTGAACCCATGGCTTCACCGGAGGTGAAGTGAAGCCCACCATGTGTACCCGCGTAAGCGCGCCTTCTGACAAGTGCGCGGAGAAAAATGTGAAGCTTTTTCTACTCTGGCATCCGAAGTTTCGAGGCGGTGACAAATTAATGAGGCCCACTTGCTGGATGGATACTGGCTGGTCGCACCGCCTGACGTTGCGTAACAGAGCCAATTACGCAGGCTTCCAAACGAGTGCTGCCCTCGATCTCTCTTGCTAGAGGGAATGCGTTTCTGCACCCATTACGGCACGAGGCTAATCAAGGGAAGCGCGTTCGTTTGCAGCGCCCCGCGTCAGGGCTTGCACTATTGGCTTCCGTTGCGGCGCGCTCTCGGTAAAAGACATGTGTCACCGAGGAAGAGGAGCGACTTAAGCCCGCTGACACGAGGACGACTCGCATGCACCAGATCGGGTCACAGGCTTGACGTCATCAGGCGCACGCGCCTGACTCGCAGGCTTCTAAGAGAAGCGCCGAGGAGTGCCGTGGTGCGCTGGAGTTTAATCGCGGGGAACCGCAAGTGGGCCATCAAAAGAGCGGTGTGCGCTGTCACTTGCGCTGTCACCTGTCGGGAAGCCCAGAAACAACAACAACGAGCTGGTGCAGTGTCCATGCAGCAACGAACGGCACATGCGAGGTTGAATGTGCAGCTCAGGCATGACAAATTTCTGAAACGACTGCGCGGTAAACAGAATGCACTCTTTGCAGATGTATTTCTCATATTTCGCTGCCGTTGGAAGGTAGATGTGCTGTGGTAGCTTAGCTTGTATAGAAGCCCATACGTTCAAAACATGGCGGCTTATGGGGTAGAGCCAGCGCCGTCTCTGAAGTGAGTGGAAGAATTCGGCCGAATTAAAGATGAGCCGCATGGGACGTCATTTTAATAACCGGACCTCAGAACACGTGTTTTTTGGTGCGAAAAAAAGAGAACCTCGTAAATATCCGCGCACAGAAATGACAAAGGGCAAAGACGGCAACCAGACAAGTGCAAGCTTTCGCCTAGCGTTCGTCCTTGCCACATTTTTGCTCTCGTTTATTTTCAGACATTGAGTGGCTCAGCAGGCACTTTGGAATGAAAATATTTTACGCGATAGAGTAAGGAGCTCACGCTGCTGAAAACCCGAGGTCAGCCGTCGTCCTGCGACAATCGAAAAAAAATACAAGAAGTTGAAATGAAAAATAAATTACCTGGCATTGGGGTTGAAACCCACGCCCTCCGCGTGACAGGCGGGCACGCAACACACAGACCATGAAGATTTTTTTTTAAAATATGGTATTTATTAGGGAGTCGTTACTTCGGTGTGTCGTATTACGTTGTAGTAGTGATAGGCCCTGTGTTGTGTCTTATCTCGTGCTTGGTTGTTCAGGTGTGCTGTATTACGCATTTTGTTGATTTGCGATTGTTTTCTTCATGGTTTGTACATAGTTATGTATACAGAACATTGCATCACTCTGTAGACCACGAAGGGTCGTTGGTTCAAGCGTGTTAGAGGGGCACCTAGTGAAGGCGTTGGGGTATGTATGACTTTGTAACGTGTGTTTGGGATCTGTACTGATGTTACAGTAATAAAAAATACAACCAAATATAAATACGCTAATTATGCGTCAGAAATTGCGCGGAATGAAAAGGCAGTGTTATGGTGCTTCATTGTAGGGAAACAAAAGATGGGCATGTGCATGAGTATATGGTGGCATAGTATGTCGTGCAGTATAACCTAGATAGTGATTGGTGACCGCTAATGTGATCGGTAATTGTGATTGTAATCAATGATCGTCATCGGTAATGTGATTGTGGATTGGTAATCAGTTAGAAATGAGAAAGAAAAGGAATAAAAAGTGAAAAGAACGAGGAGGAGGTTCTATCGGGCCTACTCGTAAGGCGAAGCATAAGCGTCCTCCTAATTTTTCCGAAATTATGACGAATCTTTTTAACACATGCCAGCTTCTTTTACCACATGTCAGCCGACTCGAGATACCACCGCAGCTGGTCCGATCAGCAAACAAAGGCGCGTGTTAATTAAAATGATCTCGATGCTCCGCGATAAAACGTACAGGGCACGGTGCATAGACTATTTACTCAGCTTAAAACCAACTGAAGACTGAAGACAGGTGCTGTATGTAAAGTGCTTGAAGTTGATTTACAAGTATTTGACGTATCACATCCACACAAACAAAGTAGAATAGGGCACACAAAAAGTGTTGCGAGCCAGGGTAATAAGGAAGAGAGAGAGAGAGATAGAGCGAGAGCAAACGTTTATTCGACGACAAAGGTGTGGTGGGAGCCTGTGGGGTGCAGCCTCGTCAGGTGGCCTGAGGCCTTCGCGTTTGGCGACCACTATGGCTCTGCCCATGACCCGGAGTTGGACGTTCAGATCGGAGCTAAGCAACGCTGCCTCCCAGTGCTCGGGGTCAGATAACTTCATACCCTTGGGCGGATTTGAAACAAGGGCAGAACACACAATTGCAACAAAAGTATCAGTACTGGAAGTCATCTGTAAGAGAAACTCGTGCTGAACACGATTCAGAGCCATCAGACAGTTGCAGACGAGGTGTTGGGAGCAGGGATGAATTTCTTTCTGTTTTCAAGAAACTGGGTTGGAGATTCCCTAACACATAAAAAAACATCATTATTTGCACCAATACAAAAGAGACATATTTCACATCACTAAAAGTTCCCATCACGTAAAGACCGCAAGGTCAATAAAACATTGTCAAGTCCAGTGAGTTCATCACAATTTTTTGTACTGTGTAAAGAACAATTTTTCAAAAGTTTTACCTAGAATTATTTTATCCACAAAGAGATCGCAACCATTCGTGCATGTTGCAGGCATGCCGAAAAACTGACTCATGGTGCTTGAAGTCTTGAAGCTGCAGCCCAGCTGTAACAGAGGCCACAGTGAAGGGCTCCAGATTTTGGTCACACTGGAGTTCATAACATGCACTGTCGATGAGCGATGAAAGTTGCCCAAAATAAGCAGGATCTACTGTAACGGGTTATTTCAGTCAATTTCTCAAAGAACTGCCTCAAATGTACAACTGCAGAAATAAGTAAATGCAGCACGCTCTTCTTTGCTAACCGCAATCTTGCCTGTTCTAGCTGAAACCGCTAACCATTGTGCGTCCATGAGGAATCACACCAATGATCACTACCACCATGCTCATGCCATGCCTTGCAATTTTTGTTATATAATAAGTTGCGGTTAGAAAGCCATACAAGACTCTGCTTCTGTTCGCACCTGTGCAAGAACTAATTATTTCTCACACTGCTGCTTTCTCCACAAAACACTATTTCTTTGCGTATGGAACGCACACTGTTACAAAAGGCGCAGCGTCTTCTGGTGTGGACTGAGTGCAGAAATTGACGATAGGAACCATGGCTGCTACGGTGTGCACGCGCAGACACACAACCGATGAGAACACAACATGACAAGAATAACTGCAAAATCTTGCAGTCAATGCTACAAGACGGCAAACATAAAGATGCACCTGAAAATAGAAACCAGAAAAGAAAGTAAATAAAAGAAAATAACAAGTCTAGAGACCTGCGGAACAGCACTACTGCTACAAGAACCTTTTTTATATGAGGGTACTAAAGCTATGAAACCTTGTTACGAGCCAACCAAGGAGACGGCGTTCAGAAACAGCTGATAGAAGAGGTTGACGCAGTCAATACAACACGACCAATCAGGTCCATTGCATGTTCCAGGAAATGAACAACATTCTCTATACAACACGCTCTGTCGTACAAACTATCTAACTATCAAGCGGTGACCAGGAACACAAATCTGCACCTCCTACCAAGGGCGTCCGCAGAATTTTTTTCAGGGGGGGGGGGCCATTGGTTGTTGGCGCCGGAGGGGGGGGGGGGTATATTCGTAGCGAAAAGGCACTATTTGCGGAGTAAATTTATTTATTTATATATAAATAAAAAATAAGTAAAATACACACATGAAAGAAAATTACAAGCAGCAAATTAAAGCGCGGATTGTAGAGATACATTGGAGTTTATCAACAAAGAAACAATTAAAATTAATAAAAATGCAAAAAGATACTATCAATACTCGAAGTGCTCAGTCTTACTGCATACGGGTTCTCGACTCACCCGAATTGATGACCAGCACACAGCGCAATATGTTCACAAACACGCAACTACAGTCACTCAGTCAGTCTTCCTTGAACAGCAACTGTAGGCGCCTCGGATTTTTCTGGGCGAATTGCGTAGTTACACGGGTGATAAATTCATTTCTGTGCTTCATTACACGCTCTCAGTGCACAGTCATCATATATATTGTTTGGAAAAATGGTTGAACGAGTACGTTGAAAACAAAAGATGACTATATGCAACGAAAACTTATTTACAAGATAAATGCACGCTCGCAGCTTCATACACCTCGCTCCATCTTGCTCGCGCATCCGCACAGTCGAGCAACCGCACACACACTGCTCGCCGCTCGTCGTTTTCTCGTCCGCTGTCTTGGTTGTTCTCACCTTCGTTGACAACCCGCCACTAAAAACACCGAAGCACAAACACAGAGGCGCGCACATGTGCAAGGGCTTACTTGCCACAATATCCACGAATGCGCACTTTTGGGGTGTAAGGAACGCCGCGCGACTTCCGAGGGGAAGGGACACCCGCAACTAATTCGGTCGGAAAATTTGTTTTTGTGCTTTTATGGGGTTCAGAGCCCCAAAACGACTCAGGCTATAAGGGACGGAGTAGTACAGAGTTTCGGATAATGTCGACCACCTGGGTCTCTTTACCATGCACTGACACGCACAGTACATGGGCGCTGTTGGGATTTGAGGCCCAGCCAGAGGTGACCGGCGAGCCAGGCAGGCGCCATCGGGCTGCGTTGACCAAAGGCGCTGGTTTTCGGAGAAGACGCAAGGAACGCTGGTGTGGGGGCGCCTCTGGAGACTGCGTCGCCGTGAACAAAAGCAGCTAATCCCCTTTGCCGAAGGTTCTGAAAGCGGCGCTTCTACCGCACTGAGCTCTCCCGTGGATCGGAGGAGACAGCGAGCGGCGGCGGCGCCAACTCGTCGCCCGCTTGCCCCTGAGCAGCCCGACAAAGCGGGGGTGGACACGGCTGATTTGTCCTTCCCCCCTCAAGAATTCATCGGTGGCCGGCGTACGAACGTAACCTGATTCTAGCGAGCGACCTGTGCCCTCTTAGCGCGCGAGCGGCGCGAACTTGATTACTTTTGTATTTTGTAAATAGTGTACAAAGCTCTCCCCTGTCCTTTCTCGCTGTCGCTCCCCTCTATACTTCTCCTCACTATCCTCTCCCTTTCCCTTTCGTTTCCGCCGGCTGCAGCTCGGGTGCTTAAGATATTAGATAGCAATTGCCGCGGCCGGCAACACTCTTTTGCTTCACTTTTTATTTTTATTTTTTTTTTAAATAAACCACTACCACCACCACCACCTGTGCCCTGTGCACTGTCTGCCTCCGTGTCGCTATCTCTCTAGAGATCAAAGAAACAGACACCCATCTCGAAACACATGCTCGCCGGTGCCGCTGCATGTCTGCAACAGGTCGTCCTTCAGCAGAGCTGGCGGTGGCGTGGTTTGAAAACGGCGGAACGACGCGCGCCCGGACGCGGCATTTCGCAGATGTGACCAAGCGTCGAAGCGGGGCTGCTTTTACCCTTTTGGCTGAGCGCACCACCGCCCCTGGCGTGCGGCCATCACTCACGGTTCGAGTGAGTGATTTTCCAGGGGGGTGCAGCCGCCCCCCTTGCCCCCCCCTCCGGACGCCCATGCCTCCTACATAGGCGTTCTTAGGCACCTTGCTGCTTCTTATGGCAACGAGTGACCACGGCATTACAGTACCAGTTCCAGGGTGGCTATAACACTGCAATGAACCATACAACATCATCGAAGTCTCACAGAGAAAGGACGAAGGAACACGGGACGTCGCAATGTGGTGCCAGCGGAGCAGTTCTCATTTTGACACTTCCCAACGAAGCACCATTTCTTTCGCGTAATTTGCGCTCTTCGCCCCGCAGCACGATGAGTATTTCTGAGGACAGCAGCGCCAAAACTTGCTACTAGAACTGTGGCTGGTATACGGCAAAACACAAGCGCGGGCACGTAGCCGACGAGAACGTACCCCGATGATAAAAAGTAACCAAGCACCCGAAAATCAGCCCTCTGATTCTTTCACGACACAATGATTCCAAGTGAAACCGCCAACTTTAAAGGTTTGATTTATGGGGGTTTAATGTCCCAAACCAGACTATGAGGGACGCCGTAGTGAAGGGATCCGGAAATTTCGACCACCTGGGGTTCTTTGACGTGCACTGACATCGCACAGTACACGGGCCTCTAGAATTTAACCTCCATCGAAATTCGACCGCCGCGGCTGGGATCGAATCCGCGTCTCTCGGTCAGCAGCCGAGCGCCATATCACTGAACCATCGCGGCAGCCCGAACTCTAAATGGCAGCAGGCTTGATCTGGAGAAGAATTTTCCAATGTTTTAAGGGAAATCCAACATTTATTAATTGATCTACAATAATTAACAACCTTTCACCTTAGAGGCCCGTGTACTGTGCGATGTCAGTGAACGTTAACGAACCCGAGGTGGTCGAAATTTCTGGAGCCCTTCACTACGGCGTCCCTCCTACCTGAGTTGCTTTTGGACGTTAAACCCTCATAAACCATCATCATTCGAACTCACTCTCTGTTATTCCTAACTGCGTTTCTCATACCATAGTATCAACACTCTGTGACACACACGCAGTTCGCTAGTATGCATCGTATGTCCTGAAGTTTTATTTCTACCTTTTAATTTCTGATCAAATATCAACAATATCGTCTCTCGTCTTTTGTTCAATTTTAACGTCGGAATAGTCCATTTCTTTTCATGTGGAATTTTCGCTCTTCTAAGTATACATTGAGTATTTATCGTTGGCCTCTGATTTGGCCTCTGACCAACCTTTCACCTCACTGAAAAGCGCTACTGCTTAGGAAAAGGGTAGACTCGTAAACGTTGCATGCGCTCTGCTGCCGCCATTGATGGATGTCATCTCCCTTTCACAGTGCGAAAGAAAAAAAAACGTTTGTTTTGCTCTAATCATGCGGAAGTAGACTAGTAGGCCTCATGCACCTCCTTCGACATAAATGTTTTTGGCGAAACACCTATCGCAAATGTCAACGATAATAAGTGGACTCACTGGGAGGCGTGGGCCCTTGCGTAGAATGTGCTCCGCTACTGTATTTCAGTTCCTGTAATAGATTGCGTCGCGTAAATACCGCCTTTATAGCGCCCTGTGCTTTAAGAGTAATCGTTGCCTTCTAAAAGCCGGCAACTACAATCAGCACACACGATTTTAAGGTGCAAAACAAATGTCAAGAGCTGCCTACCCCATTTTACTGCGTAAAATATTAGGTGAAACACCCTGTATACTCACAAGGTTGGAAAGGTGTCATCCGTCTTTTTTTTTTTTTTAAGTCAATTTGCTATTCCACTGCATTCTGTTCCTGTTGCTATTATATTTTCGCTGTTGCTTTTGGGTATAATTTTTAAATTGGTGCTATCTTTGCTTATATATGAACGTTCCTTCTTTCTTTTTTTCGTCGTAGTTCCATGGGTTTTTTTCTGTTGATCATTTCTGTCTACGCTTTGCTCTATTAATGTTTCTATTTTTTTAACTATCCTGCGATATTTTTTTGCGATTTGTACTGGTCTAAATTTATTTGTATTGCTTGTTGGCGTAACCTACCCTAATTTTCATTGGCATTGAATGTATTTTTTCGCGTGAAGCTTTCGCATGAAGAAATGTAATGCCCAGTTCCTTTTTTTTCCCTTGTAGTCCCTAAGGGCAAAAAATATCTAATTAAACTATGTACAACTAAACTTTGGCAGCAATGTAGAAGGCAGAGTTGGTAAAAATAAACCTACAGCCGAATTCTGAAAACAGTTGGTACACTACGACTGCCTCTGATTGGATGGCACACTTGCTTTCGCACGCTGGTCGATGGCAATTCCCGACGAAAATTTTAGCGCGGTTTTCTTTATCGGTTCTTTAGACTGTAAGAATGACGACTGATTAAACACGAATCATATGCCTTTCAGGACAAAAGGCGATCCGGCCAACGTCCTACTGCAGGCAAAGAAAAAATGAAAGCTTGTCTTCTATTTTTCCTTTGTCCTGGGCTGGGTGGACAAAGAAACCTTGACTGGCTCCTTCTTTTGGGAGAGATGAAGCCGCCCTTGCGCGCTATTGGAAAAGGCCAATGGTTCTGCTAGCCTTCTGTTGCCAGCAAGGTTCCAATCAAGGCTGCGAAGAGGATTTATGGGCTTGACGGCGACCACTCTGGCAAAATACCCGCTGCCCCAACATCCGCGTAACAGTGAAAGAGGGCAGCCGAGTGCGCAACAAGCGCATTTCTTTACCTGGCCGATCCTTTTTGTGGACCCACTCAACGTAGACGTTGCGCTACTAAGGACCTGAGCTCTTGGGCTACGAGCGAAAACATGCCAACGCTATGTCATCTCTAAATGCCTGCGCCGATGCTCTTAATTAGGAGGAAGACACGGCATTTAGAGTGCCTAAGCTGACACGAGTGCCTTGTGAATGTACGCAATACGGCAAACCCATATGCTCACGAGGTTGAATAGGCGTCACCCATCGTGGCACTCCGCTTCCTCACGCGTTTGCTCAGAATTATTAGACGTGGACTTGCAGTTGCTACCTCGAACAAAATGAAACACGGACAAAATATGGCGACAAACGCTACCAGAAACAGGCCATAAAAGCAACGAAAAAGTGCATGTACAGCCTTTGTCGGAAGCGTGTAGCGCCCGTTGGGGAGGGAAGGAAGGAGTGCTTGTCTGGAAGTGTCTGCGCTGGCTCCCTTGAGTTTGGTTTCGAGAAGCAGCCCACTTCATGAGTCAACAAGTTGGCTTGCCTCCCAGCGCATTCCACCACTGTGATAAAGCGTCGGCAACCTCCCTTTTTTCATGGATTTTCCCAGCCGGTTGCACCTCGCTGCTCTAGGCTGCCGGATCGTTATTTCGCATATTAATCCTAATGATTTGAACACCATTCCGGGGACACACTCAGACGACTACCCATTCTACCAGGAATGGACACGCGGGCCGATAGAAAAATATATCGTCGCCAGCGTTGGACTTTTTGCGGGCGATCACGGGGCCGGGACACTTCTGTCCCTGATAGTTCTGTGGCATGTGCAAAAGAATAACACACGTGCCTGAAGATTGGAGCGGCTGAATCACACCGCGCGACGCTGTAGTTCGCGAATAAGCCGACAGTGGGCGCATTTGTTTTTCAGTCCCGGACTGTCCGGGACTACTTGCGGACTCGAGTCCGGTATTTGTTTTTCTCGGGCAGCCCGAAAGCTCCGCCCACCTGCTTGCATCGCCATAGCAACGCGTTCGTTTTTAGCCTATGGCAGTCCGCGGGCTGCTTGGGGCTGCTGAGAAGGCAGCAGACGATAGCTGCGCGCCGCGCTGGCAGCCGTATTAAGTTAGACTCCGTGTGCATTTTGAGTGCTTTTCGTGTCCCTGGAGGTCGATATCATGCGTTAAACCTTCACATGAGCTCCGTAGCTCCTCTCTGAGCCATCGCAAGACTTTTTGTTCTTGCATCTTCGTTTATTTTCTTGAAATCCACCGCACACGGACGCGCGTTCGGAGCTGCGAGCGCGTATTGTTTGCTCGTGTCGTCAAGAGGTTCTTGTTCGCTTGTTTTGCCACATGCTGTCTGTACGCTTACCTGAAAGCATCGCAGGTGAACCACTCGTATACTGGAGCAGCTATAGAGCTTGTTGTCAACATTTTTGCGGAGGCTTTCGTCTATCCGCCTTTCCGCAACGAGTTGGGCTACTTTGTGCGAACTTCGCCGCAAGCAGTAGCGGCGAGCATACCTCCGAAGCTGAGTTCTGTAATGCACCTACGCTAAGCTCAACGTTTTTAGATCCCTTTCAGTTTGAAAGCTGCGGTGCGCGGATTGTCGCCTTTCCGTTTCCTGCCGCGCGGTGGCGCTCGCCACGCTGTTTGCCCGACCAGCGTGGCCTTTCGCGTCTACGCCATCGTCGCCGCCGCCTGATTTGGAGCAGCCAGCAGATATCAGCACGGAAGATATCAGCTCGCCTGTGCCAGTTGTTGGCAGTGACGCTTATCTTACAGTATACAAAAGCTTCAAGCAAGGGTGCTTAAAGCATCCCACCAAAAAGATGCTAGAGTTTACCAACATTGTAAACAAAGCAATCTCGATTTCTTTGAAAGAAGGTCCCGTTTTTGGGGACGTTTTTTGAGAGGTGTAGACGAGCTGGAATTGCAAAACGTTGCCCGGCTTGGATGTGCAGAGCATATGGCCACTTTTACGTGCCAAGTGCTGCATTTTGTCATAGTGACACGCATGCACTTCTATGCGAGAGACGTGAACCGTCGGCTGGAGAACAGAGAAAAGGTTATCATTGCAAATAAAAAAGCTCGCCTTCTGTAGCCATTCCCTCCGTGCTTGATGTCGTGTTCGTCGACCAAGCGACGCCAGGCCGCTCCATTAACACTTCCGACTTAGTGCGTCTGCATTTAATGCTTGTCTGTGTTCAACGAAATTAACATTCTAAAAATCAAAGTGCAGGACGCTGCTTTCGTCTGTGCGATCATTGCAAATAAAAAGCTCTTCTATAGGTTATTCGCTCCCTGCATCCAGCTAAGTGTGTCTGCATTTATACTTGTGTTCACTGAAATTGGCATTCTAAAGAATGTGCCAAATGCTGCTCGTTTGTGCGGTGCTTCGTTGATAATATAGCGCGGAATTTCGTGATTGATCTAGAAGCGGAACATCGCTAGTTTTAACCTTTCATTAATGTTTCGTGCAGTCTCCCGAAGAAATATTGATAGCTTTACTCCAACACACGCATATCATCAGCGCTAAACATCGCAAACGCGATGCGATAAAGCGCAATGCAAACGATTGTTTTTTTGCGAACTGGCATCAGTCTGCTCTTTATCTCAGCCTTACTAGCCAGGCGAAACATTTCTTTAACCATGAGACTGAAGTTTCAATGTGACGGCTCTAAAAGTACGGCAAATTTGAGTTCGACGTGTTCGTTCCCAATGTTATCGCGGATGACAACGGGCTGTCACAGCAACTGGCAAGCGCAAGCGCTCCGGCGGTTCCGGGCCGACAGCGACAGCAGCGCCGCGTGGTGAGTGGAAGCGGACGGGGGCCGCTTTCTCGGGCGCGGCCCGGGGGAGCTTGCAAACTGAAAGGGATCTAAAAACGTTGGCTAAGCTGACAGTACAGTCTTTAAATCGACTCAGTATCATGATCGAGCGCACGGCGTTGCTTCGGCGTTGCAGTGGCCGTGGCTTGCATCGTCTGCTAGCAGATGACAGCGTCCTTGTACGGTAACCGAGGGGGAGCCCGACTCTGGCGCCGTGTTCGAAAGCAGCCTATGGCAAGTAGGTCATGTGACCATGACGCTTTTCCTGTCCGAGCGGAAGCCGAGACCTGCCAGCAAGTAGTCCGGGACTGGAAAAACAAATGCGGCCAGTGACAGCTCTGAACCGTTCCCATTAGTTGCCATGTTTGCAGCACAGGGGAGGCTGGGGCGAAGCAAACCTTGTCAAGCGCGCCGCTTCCCAAGCGTCGGAGGGCAGCCGTGCTTATTCTGGCGTAGCCGGTCGTCCATCACTGCGCACATGGCCGTTCTTTATGGCTTGATCGTCGTGAGCAGCGACATCTTCGTTTGCAGGAAAGATTTGCAGGTATCTAATTTATACCCTCATTATCACCCAACGCAGACACAGCGTACCAATCGCAGCTTTTATTCGCTATCTCGATTGGCTTCTACTGCATCCTAACCAAACAACTGTTTCGCCGCCGCGGTTGCTCAGAGGTTATGGTGCTCGGCTGCTGACCCGAAGGACGCGGGTTCGATCCCGGCCGCGGCGGTTGAATTTCTTTGGAGGAGAAATTCTAGAGGCCCGTGTAGTGTGCGATGTCAGTGCACGCTAAAGAACCCCAGGTGGTCGAAATTTCCGGAGCCCTCCACTACGGCGTCTCTCATAGCCTTAGTCGCTTTGGGACGTTAAACCCCATAAACCAAACTAAACAAACCATAAACCAACCAAACAACTGTTTCACGTAAGTGTTCCCGCTTCCTTAATAAGCGTCCTTTCGTCACGTAGGTTAAGTAGTTTTTTAAGAAAATTAACGTCAAACAAAAAGGTGTTTTGACCTTGGCCGGGACCTTCGGAAGCAAGGCTTTTGTAAAGAAAAAAACGTTGACACAATTCTCTGCAGGTGATGACTGTATGGTGAGCTGCCCTTAGACTTGAGAAGTGGGGACAGCCTGGCACTCTTGTTACCGGCGTGTTCGTGTACTGCAGCGCCATGCCTTGCCATTCCTACGCACCGGTAATTAGTCACTTGCGCTAATCTTCTTTACCCGCCACCGCACAGGTGCGGCCGTAATATTACATACCCCGCTTCGGCGTTTGAGATGTTCTCACGCGTACCGTAGAGAACGTGTGATAATGTTTTGAATTCATACCCGAGTGCACCAACGGTATTTGCTAATATATGTATAAAGTGCTTCCTAATATGCGAGAAGAGCTTCATCGTCGAAGCGCCTCCGTATTATGATGGCAGGGTCTGTACGTAATTCGAAGTCCAGAATGGGCACGGCTGCTTGTACACACAAAAACAAGAAAACGAAGCGTAGGAGGTGCGTTTACTTTGGAAGCCAAAGAGCGACGAGCATGTAGTTAGGCTGCCATGTGCAGCTAACCCCGTTAACGGTGAGACGAGCGTTCTGTCCTTGCGCAACTGGAGGTGTTGAGCAGCAGATGACTCACGCAGCTACGTGTGGAGTAGGAGGCACAGAAGTCGTGCTTGCACAAGTGAAACGAGGCTACCGCATGCATGTAATGAGATGATAAGCGGCGGTGCGAACACCCGAAAGACAAACGAGCCCGACGTGTTCATTAACTGAGCTAAATTATGCGCTCTATGTATAGATACAGCGCGGTACGGAGTTGACTCACGTATGTTCACAGCGAGGTGTTAGGAATTACGTGAAGGCAGAAGCCGAGCAGCAGTTGCCGACAGGAACCTTCCAGGTGGTCACGCCACACTCTAGCGATTAGCAAAAATTATCGGCCTCATCCATGCTACTAGATTCCGCCGCTGCAGGAATGCATACGTGCTACCCAATGTTTTCATCGCAGACATACAGAAGGAACAACATAATGAAGGTTGTCAACAAAGAAACCTTTGTTCACTTTTTCGTTATGTCACTTGAAAGCAGCTAGTGATGACGCAGCGCGTACGACATGTTTGCTTAGAATCATCGCCTGTTATCGGTGTCTATATGTAAGAATTTGTTTTAATTTCATATGCTTTCACTGTGCGCATTCCAAAAGCGTAAAAAACTTGGTTTATGGGGGTTTAATGTACCAAAGTGACTCAGGCTATGAGGGACGCCGTAGTGAAGGGCTCCGGAAATTTCGACCACTTGGGGTTCTTCTGACGTGACTGAAGCAGCACAGTTCACGGGCCTCTAGAATTTCGCCTCCATCGAATTTCAACCACCGCGGTCGCATAAAAAGCTGAAACGTTTTCAAGAAGTCTCTCTGTGGTCACCTCGTGAGGATATTGTGGATTCATAAGCGCAAAAAATTTTCCTCGTACGGTGTGTTTTATAGATATAAATCCTTGATCTCTTACTTATGCTGCGCTGCATACGAAATTATAGCCAAATGTTAGCAACGATGTTGTTAAAATCGCGCTAATTGCAAGGTAAATATCAGATGAGCAAGTGTCCTTTGCATAAGCTTCTGTTACCTGCATATCAGTTGAAAGAGAGGGGCATTTGTGGGTATCTATTGCTGCAGCCATTACGAGGAATTCGGGACAAGCGCTTCTAGTTCCCTTATCTGCCATTACGTGGTGCATGGCTTGATTTAGGAATAGTGTGCTGACATCATCCGTGACGTAAGAAAGAAATAGAATGACCGAGTGGCACCAGAACAGTACTTGATTGGCCGCTTGGCTCAGCGGCACTGACTGGGTGCTGTTCGAATTCCCGGTAATGAATCGCTTCAACGGACGTTGTTGCTGGGACGCATTTATTCTTTCTATCTTTTCTTTCACATCTCACGTTGCATAAGCTTCTACGACATGCATATCTGTTGCTGCAGCAGTCGGTTTGGTGGGCGTGGTTGCTTCGACGCGCCTATTCTTTCAATTTTTTTTTTGCATCTATTTCTTTCAACTCCCTTCTATCTGCTCGCGGAAGAGGTAGTGGCTGAGTTGGAGATAGTGATTTTCTCGCGCCTTTTAGTGGGGGGATGGGCGGACAAACAAACATCTGCGGACAAAGAAAGGTGGAAATGCAGCCGTGAAATGCATTCGTGCATTAAAACTGACTTTATAACCCTTATCAACAAAGGGTAGTATGCACACACAAATAAGGACAAGAAGGGTACACAACAAGAGCAAACTCGCAGACTTATTTTTATTCCAAAGGAGACTCATCTTTTATAACTTCGTGAGGTCCGAAACAGGATAAAATTTACCCCTGCATTGCGGCGCATGCCCGGATGCTATACGCAATAAGCCGTGCCTACATTTGCTGGCAACAACAAAAGTTTTGAGGAGAAGCCGTGACCAGGTAAACACATAAGCTTGCCGTGACGTTTTTCATAAAAAAAAAAGAAAGGGGATGATTGTGTAAGTGACCCGTCAATGAACTTGCGTCAAAAAGAAAGGAGGTTTCTGGACTGTCCATAGTCCTTGATATGACGATTTGAAATTATAAAAGATGCGTCTTGTTTCGAATAATAATCAGTCGCTAGTCTGCGCTTGTTGTGTATTCTTCTCATCCTTGTTTGTGTGCGCAGTTCTCTCTGTTGATAATGATTTACCGACTCACCCGACAGCGCACTCTCTTAAACTTTATAGTCGTCTGAAATTTAACTCTGACACGAATGCGCGGCGAAATAAACTTCGTGGGTGATGTGCGGAGACTCGAAAATTCGAAGGACTTGGCAGCCCCTGAAGTAACCAGTCGGCTTACCTTCGTGCAGAAAGTTTGATATTAAGAAAATATACCACGGAGAGGTCTGGCAGCGGATCAGCGCCCACCTATTGAGCATACAACAAAGAACCAGAATTGAACAAAGGAAGCTACCAAGAGCATTACAAATAGGGCGAGTGTCTAGAACGTGAAGGCGGACGAGTGGGGCCGCAAGAGGTTCGTTACGTTAAGAACATGGTCTATGGAGGTATCGCTGTCATATTGAACAAGTGCCCTGCCTACAAACTCAGCTGTGAACCATTTTCCGCAAGATTAAAGCTACAGGGTCTGTTCTGAAAGTAGTAGGACTGGTTTTTTCTTGGGCGAACGGGCGGGCGAGGGGCGGTCTGTGCGTGCAGGATCGTTGAAGGGGGATATTGGGAATGCTGGGGAAAATCGCCAGTCGGCTCTCGGCCGTTAAAGAGAGCAGGTCGCTTGTACTGTGAACCCCTATCGAAGCGCCTCGTCACGCAGAATCATGGAGCGTTTACTAGATCAGCGATACGCGATAAAATTTTGTGTAAAACTTGGTAAAACGGGCAAAAAGACTCACGACATGATTAAGAAGGCCTACGGTGATGCTGCCATGGGCAGATCAGATGTTTTTGAGTGGCGCAAGCTGTTCTGAGAAGGTAGAGAAAGAGTGGAAGATGACGACCTCTTCGGACGCCCTTCGACCAGCAAGACCAACAAAATGCGTCGCGAGTGAAAAATGTACTAAACATTTATCGTATGATGAGTATCAGTATGATTGCGGATGACTTGAGCATTCCACAAACCCAAGTGTTTGAGATTGCGACAAAAAACTTAGTCATGACGAAAGTGTGCGCGAAGTTGGTGCCGCGAGTGTTGTCAGAGGAGGAGAAGGCGAACCGGAAAGCGATCTTCCAGGATCTTCTTCATCATGTGAATGAGGACCCCGATTTTTTGGACAATGTAGTGACTTGTGAAGAGACGTGGATGCCTGAATACGACCCTGAGAGCAAGTGGCAGAGCTCAGAATGGCACACCGCTTCTTCCCCACGCCCCAAGAAAGCACGAATGAGCAAATTCAAGCAAAAGTCGATGCTCATTTTCTTTTTTGATCGACATGGAGTCATCCACAAAGAGTTCGTACTACTCGGACAAACAATTAATGCAGTGTTTTACGTGAAAGTTCTCAAAAGACTGCAAACACGCATTGTTCGTGTCCACCCAGCCATCGCAAACAATTGGCGGCTGCACCATGACAACCCGCCGAGCTACACAGCGTTCCGCGTAGTTGAGTATCTTGTCCAGCACAAGGTGGCAACGATGCCTCAGCTCCCTTACCGCCCCGACTTGGCCCCGTCAGACTTTTTTCTATTCACGAGAATAAAATCGACGGTCAAGGGGAAGCATCACGGATCGGTAGAGGCGGTTCAACAGGCCGTGACGAGGGAGCTAAACAGCATTACGGTTCAGGCGTTCCTGGAGGCGTATGAAAACTGGAAAACTCACTGGCTACAGTGTGTAGATGCGGAAGGGTGTTACGTTGAAAAATTCTAATCATTTGTTCTATTCACATGAACAAACGTTTTTTAAAAGAAATGAGTCATACTACTTTTAGAACAGACCCTGTATAACGCTTTCCAGGATTTACGCCTCCCGCACCGAATTCCCGGCACGAACATGCACTTATTTTTGTTTTTTGGCAGCCAGTCACCTTACTCAACTCCTCACTTGACCGTTGTCATGGACCTCAATTTAGGGGCTTGCCTTCACGGACCCACTTTTACAGAACTTAGGTTTATGAGGTCTTAGTATCGTGAGGGTTTAAACTAACTTGTACTCACTTGTGCCCACTGGTTCTGTTTGGTTCGGCTCATACAGTTCGAACATACGAAAGTTTGATGCTGCCATGCTTTGCGGATACCTCAGACTGATGCTGACACTGGGTGCCGCGATTAGAAACTTCTTTGAGCTGATGCTCCCTCCAGGAGTTTCGGCTCATTGGATTTCTTTTTCTTAGAATATTTCAACGAGAATTAGCTACCGTACTGCAGTGACGAAAGCAGTACTCCGTTATGGACCTCCGGATAAGAACAAAATGTAAAGCACGAATGGATAATACATCGGACCATATTAGCTTATCACTGTCTGTAGGATATCGCGAGCTGTGCCTTGGCCACTCTTGACATTTTCTTGGAACTTGATAGAACCTGTGATAGAATCTGTGATAGGATCTTGCAACAGCAGGATCGCCATGCAGGTTTCAGTACGTATCGCACGGCGTACTCCAATCGGCGATCTGGAGCAAGTTTTCTTCCTCCGCTAAACCGAAGAGCGTGTTTACCCAAAGTTACACAATCAGCTTGGCAATCAAAGTTAAACAATTAGTTTGGCCTCAGTTTACCTTCTTTTGGCTCTCCTCACTGAACCCTGGCCTATCCCCCGTCGTGGTTATGTGCCATGCCACCAAGGCAACAACAACAACAACAATGGGTGATTCGGATCCTTCCCCTGAGTGGTGGCTGAGCCGCGACAGTATGGTCCCTAGACTCTCTAGTCACCTTGCTCCTTCGCGGATTCGGAGTCCTGCTCCGGATCACCTATTTGAATACGCTATTATTGTTATCAATGTCGTTTCCACATGCGAACATATATCAGAAAAGGGGGGGAGGGGTGTTGCATTCCTTTTAGTTTGCTTTGCAACCGTTTTTTCTCTGATAGTGCTTAGTTAATTAGGCTCTCACTGTCAATAACAGCCAGAAACGTAAGAATTAATCCTGCACAATATCGCATTTTACTTGCACAGGAGGCTTAGGACCTGATTATATCAGAAACACCTCAAAAGGGGCACGGCAGAGGAAACAAAGACGGTACTGGCGCTGCTTTTTGTAAAACAGACTTAATAAATACACATACAGATGGAAAAGTACAAGTAGAATAGGAAACGGCATCGAACCACAGTCAGCAGCAATGAACGGAGCGCTAATTACAAAGGACTAGGGATGTGCGAATGTTTCAATTTTTCGAATAACGATTCGAATATCCTATCATTCCACTCGTTGAACTCGTTACATTTCTAAATTATTCTATACTAGTTGAATAGCTTTAGAATAACAATTCTTAGTAAACGACGCAGTTTACTTTGACCTTTGTTCCGAAAACGGTGCCGACTCTGACGCTGAAGAGCATGCTACGGCAGTCGGTCCACGGGTGCAGGAATGTTCATCGCCGTGACGGGGTCCGTACGCGTGGAAAAATTCATAATAATCATTTTACGAGCCCTGAAAAATTTGGTGGCACGACAGGGTTCAGACAGGTTAAGCTAACCGTGCAGCAATGCCCAATCTCTGAGGCTATCTACTGATATGTAGTGCTAGTTCATTCGATGTCGTCAGCAGTAACAAAATTTATTTTTCTTATTTTCTTCACAGAGCTGTTAATAGACGTTCAGGTTTTATTTACTAACTCTCTGTTGCATCCGGCGAGTGGAAATCGATGTAGCATATTTTGGCAGCTAAAGTTACAGCACCTGGCCGAAGTGCTGCCGCCAGCGCTCCGCAGTTTTGAGCCGTATGCCATTTGTTAGCTACATTATTCGCATTAGATTCGGTAGCGACGCTACGCTGTTCGCATTCAATTCGCTTATGAAAAAGTGCTCTTTGCAAACCCCTTCAAAGGATAAAAAAAAATCATTCTATGGAAGGGCGCTTTTCAATCTGTTGTTAAGAAAAAAGGCCCCTCCGTATAGGACAAGGCGAGAGACGGCTAGCTAATGCAGCAGCTTTAGCTCTCGATAAAGCGAAATTGAAACTGTCGCTGTACGAAACCAAATGGTTGGGAAGATGCTTGGTATAGTCGGAACGCAGGTCACCTCATCCCATAAATAGGATCTGGACGCAGCTGCTGCACCCGCCGCGGTGGCTCAGTGGTGAAGGCGTTCGTCTGCTGAGCCGGAGTACCCGGGCTCGAACCCGACCGCGGCGGCCGCGTTTCGATGGAGGCGGAACGCAAAAGGAGCCCGTGTGCTGTGCGATGCCAAAGATCCCCAGTTGGTCGAAATTATTCCGGAGACCTCCACTACGGCACCTCCTTCTCTCTTTCTTTCACTCCCGCCTTCCTCCCTTCTCTTACGGCGCGGTTCAGGTGTCCACCGAGATATGTGAGACAGATAATGCGCCATTTACTTTCCTCAAAAGCCAATTTACATTTAAAATTACGCAGGTGTTTTACGGACATCAGAAGATGGGTCAGAAGTCAGGAAAAAAAATTCGCAGTCGGTCAGCGGGGACAGGTGAGAAGGTGAAATGAAGGTCAGGAATGTGTCAGGAAGGTGTCAGAACATTCTTGAGCGGCTGACGTTAAGATAAGTTAGGACAGTCACTTCGGCGTCCAATGAGGGACAGCAAAAGTTTTTTTTAAAAGCTTCTACAGTCTCTCTGCCCACTAGATCCCTGTGACCAAAAACTGATTCGTGTTTGAAAATAAGGGCTCACACCCTGAAAATAGACAGTGATTTGTAAGTGCCCCGGAGAATCGACCATCATGAAATTGGCGTGCTCCTTTAGCCGTACCCTCTCAGAATGGCTTGTCCGACCGATATTGTCCCTCTCGTCTAATTTTACTGCGTCTCGTTCCCTTCAGCGCTCTTTCTAAGGCAAAGCACACATACCAACTCGCGCTCAGATTCCAGCATTAAAAACTGGTGATCAGTTTTTCGCACAAGCCGATTGGTCGGACTGGGTGTACGACAAGGAAGGCAACATTTTTGGAAGCCTAAGAGAGTGTAGTACAGCTGCATTGTTTTAAATGTAATGTGTTAAAGATAAGTTCATTTTGTGAAGTTGATGTTAAACTGAAAAAAAGTAGATGACGTGATGCTATCGGTAGGCACGACCGTCACAATCCCGACGAACTGCGTCCATTGTTTTCTGAGCAGAACTGTGACAGTGACTGTCTGATTTTTGCATTCGATGCATATTCAGGTATATGAAAGTGCAAACTAGCTTCTTTGGCATTAGCCGCCTATTTTAGTAAGGCTGTGCTGGTTCCCACGTGTTAACACTGTCTTTATATATCCCCTTCGTCTCACTATTTTTCAATCCCTAAGTAATTAAGGGGTGTTCAGCTTCATGAATCTTATTCCTGCGCTTTTGTGTCCTCACAAGGCCCATAATGCGTTGAGAAAGCCGAGATATTTTCTCTATCACAATGTTTGTTTCCTTTCATGGTCTTTCTGCACAAGAAAACAAATTCAAATTGACGTTCCTGTCTCTCGCAATATTTCTGTCGCGCGCGACTCGTGAGGCACAATTAAGTTAGAGGCGCTCAAACACAAAAGCAACCTTTTTATTTTCCAACACAAGATGAAAACACAATTCTGATGGACTCGGTGCTTTGCATCGCAAATCTCTTGGAATTTTCGCGGAGTTTTTGAACACTTCAAATAGCACACAGAAGAAACAGCAAGCACAAAAAGAAGGAGTCTATGTAAAGCACCTTGTGAACGCATTCAATTTTTGTTTAGAGTTTTTGTCCCTGTTCAGAAGCAGTCTCTCGGTGCGAAGCAAATCAATTCAGGTTCTGTTTTCAACAAAACATTATTGGTGCCGCTATAAGGAAAGCTAATTCGTCCACTTGGCTTCTCAGTGAAAGGTCAGTGGTACTAGCCCCCCACTTATTCAATATGCCTCAAACTGCCAGCTCTTTTCACAGAGGTACAAAACCTCGCATGCATAGACAGGATTATAAATACACAGACAGACACATACAAAGACAGGAATATAAACAAGAAAGCAGACGGAAGCTAACACCATCGCTACAATGACAGCACAAATGTAACAGTTCATCGAAAAAACTTTGGTGACGCGGGGAAACGCTTGCGAGTGAAGCGGCAGGCTAGCCTCGAAGAGGCACGTTTCTTTTCTCCCATTAGCAACACAGACGCGTCAATTGGCTTATGTCATTCTTATATTCCCTAGTCACCTTCGTAAGCCGAGTAAAGACTTTCCTCCGTCAGAAAGACAAGAGACTTCTGTCTCTGCCTTAAGTGAGCTACGGCTATCCCATCTGGACCCATTTCTTACTGTTAAGACGTGCTCAAATGTCCCCCTCGATGCTGATCGAATATGGCTACTAACCAAGGATGGAAACAGGAATTGTCATTCTCGGCCTCAAGCGGGACGGTGGTGAAGCGCATTTCACTTTCTGTAACTGGATATATAAAAAAAAATCGCAATCCATCTAAACGCCGAGAGTAGGTCTAGGCGTGAAATGCACTGCAGGATGGGTGTATTCTTAGACGTCTCACAGATGAAGGTAGCCCCACTCTGGTAATATCCAGGTCTCTCAGCTGCTGGACGTGTCCGCATTCTCGTCCGCGTTTATTCTTCGAGTTGGGCCGCGCACACGGTCTCCCAGGCTAGTTTCGCGGCTTGAGGAGCCTCCACGATAAGCATCTTTTCGGAGCTTGACAGCACGCTTGCCTTCCTTTGCCGCTTTTGTGCTTTACGGCCTCCATCTTTACGGTTCAGCCCCCTGTTTCCCGCGCTCGGCAGGGCACTCAGCGTCCCTTCTGCTTTCGCCGTTTGATGCGCCATTTAGTGCTTGGTCAATGTTCTTCGGCCTAAGTGATGCGTTGGCCGCCTTCTCATCTCCTTCTGCGGCTACATAAAGACGTCATTGGTGACGCAAGCTACTCTTTCTGTCGCTTTCTTTGATATGGCTATATTGCATGGCCACGGCGGCAGGCTGGGAATGAGCTTTTCGAGCGCAGAACGAATGGATGTTGGAAGACGAAGATCTGAACATGCAGCTCCAAAGGCTTCGAAAAACTAAGCTGCTCTCTTTGCGCCTGTGCTGGTTCGAATCCCATTTGGGACTATTAGTACGGCGAAACTCTTCTACATACTGGCATGATGGAAAGGTTCGAGTTCATGTTTCTCTATGCGTTCCCAAAATGATCGGCTTAGTTTGCCGAGAATGGGAGCTAAAAGCATTGCATGCTTAAAATCTGATACCTGCCCAACAGTTAAATATGATCCGCGGGAAAGGAGGTAGCACAACGGCAAAGGTACTATCGGCAACGGAGTTCAGTAGCTCCCCTACTGGACGTGCGCTCGATACCACACTTGTGGAGGCGGAAGTCAGACGTGTTCTGAAGTGGGGCAGTCAAATGAGGTGCTCATCGATATACGTGACTCCTGTGCATCGAGTCACTTTTTGTACGTCCTGAAGACATTTGTACCCAATAGTGTAGTGAGCTTTTCGAACGTATTTCTCTTATCACGCGGCGATGACGTGGCAGCTCCTAGCCCATGCGAGCGCTTCTGTGATAACCGATCAGCCCTACTCGTTCGGTGGCGCACCGGTAACCGGCTCCCAACAACTTCCCTTGCCTTAAACGTTCCAATGGTGTTGTTATGCTGATAGGCGCCTTCACCAGAAGTTTAACGTCATCACTGCGCGCGATGCTCTACTCCTGTTGTGTTTGTTTGCTTTCGTATCCTTAGTGGGAGCTTGACAGGCCACCCGTAATCTATTGTGCTCATTAGATTCAGTGCTGTAGACTCGAAGCTGATTCTCTTGTGACCTTAGTGCTATTCTTCTTTGTCAAGTCAACGCCAGCTATCCTGCAAGCCTCGCGGGCTGGAAGCTAATACGAAGAAATTGTCAGGGTCGAACTGCACCGCGAGAGCTTCATATCAAACCATGATTCTATGCTGAAGAAAGCTTCACCAGATGTTAACGTAATGAGACAAACTTTAACAGAGAAACAACCCATAACTCGCCGTCAGTATACTCTACTTTCTAAAAATTACGAATGTGAACTTAGCGGTGCACTTACCTTTATAGCTTACAATAGCAAAATTTACGACATTATGTGGGAATAAAACTTTGCTTTCGTGGTAATCCCCCAAATTTAACCGAGTTAAGTTACGAACTCGATCAGCTCAACAACATATATTTCCTTCTGTCCCGTCCTTAAATTGTTTTAAGTTCTCTTTTTTTCCGCACACTGTTGAATTATGGGATAACTTAGATGGCTGTCTGCGTTCATTGCCGACCAATCAATTTAAGATAGAACTGCCTAACCATTTTACTTGACATTGTTGTATTCAAACGCTGTGTAACCCACCCCTGGTATGTCTCTAACAAGAGATAGCACTATTTGTAAATAAATATATTCTAAGTGCCCGCATTGCCTCTTTCACAAAGAAGTATCTAATCAGACAGTTTGAGTAGTTTCAGTGAAGCCAATTTGCGTAGCTGTCACTGGTACACTAGACTGAAACGTAAGTCGTAGTTTCGAGCTTAAGAATCGGGTAAGAAGAGTAACAAAACGGCGTAATTTTCTCTAAGCTTACTTGATGACATAGCAGAAATAGAAGTGGTTAAAGATGATGGAAGCGTAAGGCTCTCGTGGGTGGATCTAATCCAGAAAAATTCTGGGACGGTCGAAATCCTTAAAAGAAAAAGTAAATTCTCACCGCGAGGAAGCGCAACAATAAAGTGTCAGAGAGCCTCAAAATGTGACGGATAGGATTAGCGTTGTTAGAAGAGCGGATTGCTGATGATATCGCTATTGTCATCATTCTGAATGGCTACTCACATTGGCTGTATTTGCTTTAATTTCATACACTCCATCAATCCTTCCCCCACTTAAGAGCATTACGCTGAGGCGTGAAGAAATGGTTGCCTTCTTACTTTACATATCAAAGGAAGCGGGTTTACGAAACAGCACTATGCGATACGGCTGCTCACTCGGAGGCACGTATAGCCTCGTTGCATAAGCCGCACGTCAGGCTAATTCCCGTAAGAAGTGCAGAATTACCTAGAAGCACTTTCCCAAGGGTTATGTCTGGCATATTCGCGTTTCACCAGCGGACGGCAGAAAGCCGTAGGTTTCAAGTCCTTTTTCTCTCGCTAGCAAAAACTTTCAGATGGGATCGCGTCTTTTGACGTGATAAAAAGGAGCAATCTATCTTTTAACGCCGCAAAATCCTGGTCCTGTGATGCAATAAGACCCAGTGTCTGTTTTGAGTGCAATATCAACGGCCTTACTTATAACTTCATCGCCACTGAAATTTTGTCTCTACGTACGAAACTAAATGTCCTGAAAGCTTTCTTTATTGTATATTATTGCGATTTCCAAGTCGTCAAGAAATGTCGTGAAGTCAAACGAACTTGTTTGCTTTATGCGCATTTAAAGTTGTGAAATCAATTAAGTGCCGGAAAATGTGTGAAACCTTTGGTGTGCTTTTTTGGCTGGCTGAAGTAATTTTCCTAGCAGGCGTCTAAAAATATACTGTACATTAATATTCTTGCAACTGTCCAATACCGCGAACAGACACGCAATAAGGCGATGAATTTGGAAAAAAAAAAGCTTCTTTTTGGTCTACGTTTGGTCAATAATCGGACCGCGAGTTGGTCAAAGCATTCAAATTGGTTCATTGATTTCGATTTCGATTTGAATTAGTGTTTTAGTGCATTGATTTCGAGCGTTTTATAGATATGAAAACTCAGCACATTTACAACTGTTTTATATGAGGAAAAAACTGAAATCCTTCCCGGCCTGTCCTTTGATTTTAGCAGTCGAAAAGCAATGCACACTACAAACAGTCAAGCGACGAACAGAAACTACCCACGCGCAGCACAGTGCGTTCCGTGTTCCTGAACTGTACGCTGGAATTGAAACTTTTATGTTATAAGTGTGTGTTTTGATCATTCCATCTGGTTACGCAGAGTGAGTGTGAGAGAGACGGAAAGCTTTACATACAAGCCCTGCGCAGTGAGGATGAGTGACGCACTGACATGCTAATTTCGAACCATGGCACGGCATTGTTTTAATTTAGTTTAGTTTCGTTTGGTTAAGCGACAGCAGCACGAAAATAACTTTGAGTTGGAAGGCATACAGCGCGCACTCCCAAGGGACGAACGGACGGCTGGTATTTCTCGGATGAAAAGTGAGTGTGCAGTTGTCACCTCACTTGTCACCTTTGGGGTGAAATCATGGCGCTACAGGTTAAATTTCAGAAGGCCGTGATCAGAATGAAGAAATTAGCTGCGTTTTAATTACTGTTGAACCTGGTTAGAGAGCGGAAGCTGTGGTGTATCGGGGATCTAACCGTACGCGGATTGTCGTCTGTAGCGTTGAGTGCGTTCCGTACACTGGATAGGCAGCGCGCCCACCCTACCACCCTGGCAGGTGGCAGTTTTAATAAATTAATGGTCGATCGCTACAAGTTGCTCACCCAATGAACGCTGCATCCCGTTGGTGCAGTGCCGTGTGTCTGCCACAACGTTGTCAGTGCTAACGCATGCAGCCCACATCTCTCTCTCACCACCGCCACGTATACCGCAAAGCGCGATTGAGGCATCCACTGACCCAGGGAGCCAGTTATTCGCCCTTCCTTGTAATCATCGGAGTCTAGAACGTTGTCAACGCCAACGCCAATGTACACAATAAACGCCTGTGGCCTATGGCTTCAGTGCCGCGTTTCTGCCACAACGTCGTCAATGCCAACGCATGCAGCGCACATCTGTCACTACCGCCACGCAGCTTAAAGTGCGACTGAGGTGTCCACTGTCCCAGGGGGCAAGTTAATGCTCCTTTCCTTTGCTTTCAAAGCTTCCGCTCTTCATCGGTTTCGGCGCAGCTCCAGAGTGGCTGAAGGTCGCTGAAGGTCAAGCGACGGAGTCGGCGAAACTTGTGGAGCATGGCATAGTAAAGCTTTTGCTTTATAAACAGACAATACGCCAGGCAAGGATGTTGCTTATGTATAGGAGTAGAGCTTAGAACTTCTTGCTGTTGCGAAAAATTAGCATTTACGGCTGAACTAAACATTATCGCAGCCTTTACTTCCTGCGCTTGCAACACCATATAGCTGAGACCTGTAAAAAAGGAGATAAACAGAAGCTAGCGCGCCTTCTCAACATCAACCCAACTGACAAACGATTGCAAAGAGCAACTCTGGACACACTCACGCGCTTCTTCGAAGGAAAAAATAATAAAGTCGAACACGGCTGCACAAACGGGCAACAATGCTCTTCTTAGGAAGCTGTTCTGAAATAAATGTTGTGGTAGCGTTTCTCACTTCTCTTTTAACGCCTTCAAAAACGAGAAAAATTGCTAGTGTGAGGATAATCGCTTGTTTTTTCCTTGCTGTTCATACAACTTCTTAACCTCCCGGTTTTAAAAGCTGAAAGTGCAGAAAAACAGTTCAACACGTATCAAATAGCTGGCTTTCTTCTATTGAGACCAAATTATAGTAGACAGTCAACCCCGTACTGTGTTTATACTTGCGGTACTAAATAGCGAACGCTGCGCCACCTTTAATTCAAGACGCGGAAACACCAGGATGGAAAACCCTGTCTAATTACACAGAGCGCAAACCGGGGGACGTCCTATCTCAGACCTGTTTCCGTTAAAAACAATACATTCACTTTGTGCCTATAGAAAGAAAGAAAACGTATCGATTGGCTCTTCCCGCCCATTATCACGCATGTTGTCAATTATAGCAGCTGTGTATTAAGTTCACCGCTAGATACGAGCCAAAATAACGTCTTTTGCAATCTTTGGTTACATTCTCGTACTGGTAGGGATTATTATGCAGCAAAAATAACTTTATCAACCTTTCTGCCTATTCGCCGTGCGCTAAAGTAACGTTTACAGTACATATGTCAATAAGTTCTTGCTTGAACAAGCAAAATTTAAAAAAAGAAACTTAGATCCGCTTTGTTAATTGGGAATAGCGTGTAACCAGGGAATAAATCTTTGGTGGTGGCATATGGATATTCGTCTTCATCCGCGGCAGTCGTAATCACATATACGCTGCCCCGTGTAACTTGCGCCAATGAGTCTTTTTTTTTTTTTAACAGCGCATTCATTATGTCTCGGAAATGCTCCCCATCAATAATGAAAGCCGAGTAGTCTGATCCCGCTCCAAAATGCTTCCAGTTTCCCATTCGACTTGGTGTCTCATCGTCTATAGACACTGACCTGTTTCGTCGGAAGACAGAATAATCGATGCTCTGTTTAAATGGTATCTGGAGCCATGCTCTGTTTAAATGGTATCTGGAGCCAAGCTTCTATTCGACAGTATGGTTGGTATTTTACACGTTATCACTTTAATCACGCTTTAGTCAACCCTCTGAGTACATGTACCAAATGTGCATATAATGCGGCTTTTTTTCCTTCCTGAAGGTCAAAGGCGGATGCAACAACACTGGTCAAGAAGCTATCCTCGGTGATTCGAAGACCGTTACAATTGGCTCACAATCCCCCATGTGGACACGCCACTCTTCATCCAGGCCGTCCTGCTTTGCGCTGCGACAGGAACTGCCGTAAGTTGTAACTGGCGTCCACTCCAGACATACGGAGTCTTAACCGCTGTTTTCTTTTAACTTGCACCTATCGAAAGCGCCTGTCTGCACTGAAAATAATCAACCTCTTCGCGTCTTCTGATAAAATTTTTACCTGGGCATCGGCGAATGGGGTGGAGCGCATATGACAGGCTCTCTCAGATCATGAATGCCAGTTTACCAATATCCCTCAAGAGAAAAGTACACAACAGCTGTATCTTGCCGGTACTCACTTATGGAGGCTAACCAAAAGGGTTTATCTTAAGTTGAGGACAACGCAGCGAGCTGTGGAAAGAAAAGTGATAGGCGTAACGTTAAGGCGCTGGAAGCGGGCAGAGTGGGTGAGGAAGCAAACGCGGATTAATGACATCCTAGTCAAAATCAAGAGGAAGAAATGGGCTTGGGCAGGGCATGTAATGCGAAGGCAAGATAACCGCTGGTCCTTAAGGGTAAAAGAGTGGAAAGAGTGGAAGAGTGGAGCAGGTTACAGCATGCGTATGCATATGGAATCATCCGTTGTTTCATTCACCAACATCGATCGCAGAAACACCGCGAAATTTTTTCTGGCGATAATAATGCCAAGAAAAGGGCTGACAGTCTACGAATAAAACGAAAGAAAATGCACGGGAACATCGCAGGCGTAAATATACACGGCTCAGGCTTATCTAGCAGCTTCTCTAACGTTGTGTTCATACATGTAAAAAAGGTCAGAATCACGTTTCATTATCGTTACATGGCGAGTTTCATGAAACAAAAAAGTGCTGCCTTTTGTCGATGTTCTTTATGCTTGGCAGGAGGCATCTCAAAAGTTGCCTATGGTCGAGAATTGGGACTCGGAGGCAGCCGTACGATGAAGCACTCACGATGAAACTTTTGTGCAGATACTCGAAAATACATCTGCTATCATGCTATTTAAAAACGACGGAGCATAACTGACGCATCCGATGGTTGGCTGTGTAAACTTGGCGGCCTCGTCGATAGTGGCTTGGCCAAAGCAAGTACCCCATCGGCACACAATACAGACCAGCCAATCTGGAACTAATTTTCGAAAAAAAAGGATATTACAAGGATGTCCATGTCCTTCTACGGAAAATAACACTAGCTAATAGACGCTATCCATCAGACTGCATCCATCGCTTACAGAGCCTTGACCTTTCTTAATTAAGGCTACCGTTCAGTCTGTGTCAGTGCTGTGCAAGACTGTTTTGTCCGGTGTAGTTCCTACTAGACTTAACGAACGCGCATTTTTAAATATAATTAACTAACTCTTAACGGCGGACTGCTGGGGACCTCAAGAAACTGCCAGACATCTCCTCTCACAACGCTTCCTTTACGACTAACCACCATCGTTTCCACCACTGGACACACCGACCTTTACGAAACTCGATATCCTGGGGCTGTGGGCGGGCCTGCTACGTGCTGAGAAAGACAAAAACAAATTCTTCAGTAGCCTGGAAAAATAAACATGAGTGTTCGCATGTGAACACACCGTTTATGAACTTTTCACTCCCTTCTTACCATTATGTAGAAAGCCAATTAGACGTGCACCTCGCTGACCTCTTTGCTTTTCCTGTTTGCTTTTCCTGTCTTTCATTTGTCTGGTTTTAGCTAAGGCTAATTAATTAGAGAGGTTGGTTTACACTCAGAACCAAGGACAGGATGATGCAATACCTATCGTGCCCAATGAGTTTCGACTAGGTTTTCAAATGACTCGCCGTCATTTACGTAAGTAATCATGGATGGCGAAAGTTTAGTAACTTTTAATTTAATTTTGAAATATGAGTACTATTACGGGGGCGTAATTATTCTTGTCAATTTTTTTTTTCGTGATCTCGAGAGTGACTGAGGAGCAAAATGCGATGCAAGTGGGGCCGAGGTTTGTATCTTGTTTAATTGATTGTTCACGAGGCGCTACGTAACGTCATGAACCGTGGTACCTGAGGGCTGATTTCGGCCTATATTCCACGTATGGCTTGAGAAATTCTGTTCCATGACATTCTTCGCAATTAGTGGGCTTGTTTCTCTAGCCCACATTGCAGGCTATGAAGTGCATGAGTTATGTCTGAGCAAAAAAAGTTGCATCGGCGCTGTGGTGATCTTTTGAAACCGAAGAAACGGTAGCTTTTCTTTTCACCGAACACGTACACTACCTTTTCTCGCCGGCCCTGAAGTTTTAATAGACGCAATTAAAGCAGCCGTTAATGCATCACTATGACTTAACAAAAAAAAAAGCTTGCGGCACCCGATACAAACATAATACAAAAAGAAACAGCTTACCCCGTGCGCAGGTACAGTTTACGTTAATCATCCTTTCCGCTCTTGTTACTGCGACGTTCGAGAACTTTCGGCCCTTTCCAACGTGCAACTCACTCGCTATGCAATGAGCGCTGTGAATTCCGAACGCTTGTGGCACTTGTACAGTCAAGGCTCATTTACTAGTGCGCGGATTCGGGGATCTAGAGGTCGACGGTTTGGTTCTCAAGTAGACCAGTTGTGAACTGTTAAGCAATGTTACTTACCTGTTGAAGAGTTGTGTTGAACTCAGTTTAGCTTGGCCAGAACTGTCCCTGCAAGTATACGATGACTGGTATCGGAGACTCCCGTATGCCTAGCGCTTTATGCGTTTCTCGTTTTTGGTAGCAGCACGCTGATAGGAAAAGGTAATAGCAGTGGCTTTTCCATTAGCCCATTCGAAAATGGGTAGGCGGGGGGGGGGGGGGGGGGCTGTTGATGGCTATGCCACATGCCGTTAAGATGTGCAGGCGGCGTTATGTAACGCTGTTTTGTAACTATCAACCCGAAGAAAGTGACTCCTGTAGGAGGAGTCCGTCGCACCTAGATAATGATAAATATTTCAGCAGTGCAAAAGCAATTAATATAAATAAATGAGAAAGGGCACTTCATGCCAAAATGCAGTTAAACGCTGCATATGTTATTTATTTGCTTGCCTGAAGCCCTGTATAGTTACGTGTCTTACGCGACGGTTAGTCAGAGGGTATCTTTTCATCAACTAGTATGAAACCTTCACTTTTATAAAGGTGGGCTGCCCAAAAAGAACTAAAAATAAATATGCCCAGCCCGCTCTCTCTAAGACGCAACGGGCTTAAATCAGTCAAGAATAAAAATAGGCGGGAAAAGACAAATTTATATCTCACATCAGCGAAACCGGCCAAGGAAAGGCCTGGCTTAGGGGCATTTGCTAAAAAAAGTGCGAAATTAATGGGATGGTAAGCGCACGAAAATTCATAAGCTATTTACTTATAATGTGTCTCGACTGTCATGCTTGAAAGAGTTTCTTGTCTCGCAATATCTTGACAAACAAAGTGCAGGTTCTTCTCTTTAATGCCTATAAGATTTAAGCTGAAGGGATCTTGGGTAATTCTGAGTAAGTTTGCTTTAAGGTCAGGTTCTGAGGTTGTCAGATCACGCCTTGACCTAGTCCTCGATTCTGGCTGATTCTCGAAAAACTTCGAGAGAAGTGAAAAACCCAATTGAATTTTGCTTGAAGTTAGCCTATGGTACTTTTGATATAAGTAATGCTCTCTGTCTTGTTTTACCTATCTAGACAAATTTTAAGGTTGCAAGATGCATTCATTTTGCTGTTGTGGTGCTACTGATATTCTTCGCTCTATTATTCATAAGTTCCCTTTTGCGTACTGAGTCTTTTTAGCTATAATATCTGATGGCTCCCGTATTTATGTTTTGTGTTGTTTGGATTTAGTGGCGCTTAAGCATCAAGGCTATCATGCGCCAAACTCAGCCTATCGAAAAATTGTTTTCTGCACAATTCTATACATATTTGAAAAAAAAAAAAAACATGACGATATAGAGGGCCTAGAATGTTCATACTGTCTAGTGATGGCAAACGAAAAAATAATAGACATGGCTAATAGTACCAGCTTTAAAGAAGACCGGGTAACCTCGGCGGCCATCATTGGCTGAGCAATAATCTTGAAGCTGCCACCGAACAAATATCATTCCTTTTTCTGAGGAATGATAAAGTGGCTGAGATGTATCAAAATCAAGCGATGACCTAGGTCAGAAAGCATTTTCTCAAGAAAAACTGCTTTTTAAAAGCTAAAAACACAAGGCATGTCAACAATTTCATTATCACCGAAGAGCAGCGTTGGGTGAAAAAGAGTGCATTCATTACAAAATTGAGTAAAGTACGTTTTTGTTAGCTTTTCGAGTTTCGCACACGTCAATAAAACTATTTATGGAAAAATAAAATATTTTTTAATTTGATACTGTATTGTGAATTGTTCAGTTGGTTTTATACAAACATAAGTTACTCTGCTCTATTGCTATGAAACTGACAGAAGGTAGCCATTTTAAAATTCAAATGCACCTTAAAATTATGAAAAAAATAATTCAAGTGCAAGAAAAATTGCGATAGTCCAAGTAGAGAGAGCTTCATTTTCTGATTTTGTGTCCAGTGAAAGAACGCGAACACCATTTAGAAAAATCATAAGGAAATAACGGAACTGAGGCATGGGAGTATTTAGCGTGAGATGTCTTTACTCCCATTAACGGCAAACTCAGGCCAACATAGCACCGAACGTGAAGTATAACTTTACCGAAATTTTCTGTTCTAACAGTATCGAGTAGGAATAAATCATTGCCATATCATACCCCTTGAGCAGTATTCAAATCCCTACACCTCGGTCATCCCCATGGCTTTTTTCATAGCACATAAAATCCACAAAAAAAAACGCCAGGCAATGTTTAACCATGGTTATACCCAAAGTTCGAGCGATGTATTCTTCTATGTCTGTGTCCTAGTTACATGCGGTAGTCTTTTAATTAATGATAACACACCAACTAGCCCAGCTTTCCGCCTTGATCTAGTGATAGCGTTTTGGAAATGACCCAGCTCAAATTCGGAGGTCGTCATCAAAGTCATTCGTTCGTAGTGGACAGGTCACATGTTGTTGAGTGGGGTTGGCGCATAGAGTAAAGCTATTGCTCTAAAACTGCGTATATTTTTTTTCTACATTCGAATAAGTGCAAAAGCCCGGCTTTGTGCTACGCAGAAGACAAAGATGAGCGGGCAGTGCCGCCGAACGGAGGAGACGGAAGTTGATGAAGACGACGCCCTGCAATGCACAGCGCGAGAGTGTGGCGCAGTTATCTATGTGTCGCTTGAGATAAGACTGAATGAATTTTTCTCCTGTTTGGACCTGCACTAAACCCTGGCTAATCCTCCACAGTGGGTATGTGCCATCGTTTCAGAGACACAACAACAACACGAGGCATGTTCGGTGGCTCTTTCCTGTCCGGAAAGACTCCGGAATTCCGTGCGATCTGTTAATGCTGACTGGACTTTTTATCCTGTGAAAGGGCCGCATGATGGATCGACATGCAGAACCGCCTCGTTCATCTAAGTGTCTGTCCAGTGAACAGTGCGCCTTGGTGCGCGGGGTTTATGCTGCGCAGGACCGGCCGCCTGAATGTTTGCCTGTTCTTGACGCATGTGTATGTCTCCCGCAATTTTGGTGTGCAGGTGGAGTGCAGTGTACGAAGGCATGATAATGTGCGTCTGCACCACGGAATAGTATGCGTGTACGCAAAGCATTTTGCTAGTTCAGCGGGTATGATTTCCATGCAGTAAAGAAGAAAAAGCTGTGGAAAAAACGTCCTGTGAAGCTGATCTGTTCGGGCTGCCACGGGTTGGACTTTCAGTCGTGAATATTGGTGTGATTTCTTTTTGTATTCAGGCACATTTTGACCTTATCTAGGCTGAAGGTCATTCGTTCTTAGCGGGCAGGTCACGTGTTGTTGAGCGGGGTTGGCTCAAGAACACGTCGAAGAATTACATGTGTGCTGGATCCTTTCATGTTGTTATCCTGTCACTGGCGGGGTTCCGGAGTGATAATGCACTCTGTCACATGCTTATTAGGCTGTGTGTTACAAATATGCCCCGTTTCGTGCAGTAAACAGTTGGTAGCGTCCGCGTGTGTTGTCCCTCCCTTGTGTTGGCGCCATTGCGCCGCCGTTCATTTCATCTATTGAACTGTTTCATACTTGCACTTTCGTGTCCTTTTAGGGCGGCAGCCAATATCACGAAAAATGATTCACAGGAGCAGAATTTCCTCATCACTCACAACAAGCGAGCAACTATTGACAGACAGGCAGTGCAAACAGCCATGCAAATGGTTATAATAAACTATTTTATGACTGTATCCTGCACTCTCAATTATGGGCAAGTAATTATGGACATGATGGTGGTCACTAACACAGCCTCTGCGGACACCAGTATTTGAGGGAGAAATCTCTGTGCCACATTTTGTTTATAAGAAAGAAATTTTTTCCAGTAGGCTCTCAACCTGCGTAGCGAGCAGAACAAAGTACGTGCGCACGACGGGAATGCGATCACTTCTATGTTTATCTACATTTGCGAGACCTTCGCGTATTGGCTCTCGTGCTTAACCATTGAAGGAAAGCCTAGCGCGAACGAAAGAAAGGAGAAAAAAGCGCGATAAACTCAAAGGGCGGGGGGGGGGGGGGGGGGGGGGGCACGCATATCTTCCCTGTTGGCCTGCGTCTTCATTGACTACAGGTATCAATGTAGTCTACAATTCCATTAACACATTACGAACAGTTAAGCCGGAATCAAGACGGAAGCCTTACTTTGTTGCTCCCCATATGAAAGGCAAGCCCGTGCTACGTTGTCGAGGAAACGCATATTTTTAACTTCTAAAGTATCGTTTAACGCCCCATTATGTGGAAAATATAGGGCGTTAAAACATAAGCTTTACGGATTTCTTAAAATTAGACACTGAGTGGAGCTTGAAGTCCACCTCTGCACAAAAGTTATACAGCCACGGGGACACAAACTGAGATAAACGTCACCGTCTGGCACCTACTTAAATAAAATCGATTACTGTGCTTTTTAGTGACGCGGGTAACCGGGCATATTTATACTGAAAACTAAGAAGCAGACGCATTTATCCACAATTGTGCTTTGTAGAATTGTCCCAGCACGCTTGTGGTCCGAGAGATTCGCGTTCAAATTGCCAGTTTGATCTGCGTAAGCATGCAAGGTTGTGAAGATCGGCGGTGAACTCCTACCGGTGTGTCGCCGTGTTTCTTCTGCCAACGGCGTAGAGCGACCGGTGACGCCGATAACTGTTTCCCTTTCACTTTCGGCTATCGAAATGGAAGAAAAGCCCGACGCATCAGCTGCGCCGCACCACGGAGGAGTTTCGTGTTGACTGCCACCGCCTTGCATGCCTAATCACGCGAAAGGGATGAAAACTTTGTAGGGTGAATATCCCGGAACATGCGTACTCTAGACAAATTCTACCAAGTGATTTAATCTAGAAATGCGATCGCCTGTATGTTTACAATATAAAATTACGCTAGTCGCAGAGTCCAGAAAGTTCATTAGTATAGTTTAGTTAATTACGTGCCTGGCGGTAACGATTGCAATCTCACTCTGTGCCCTTCTGATCAAGTTACTTACGTGCAGAGGTGGTTTTCATGCACCACGCATGGCCTAATTCTAAGAAATCTGTAAAGCTTGATTTTGAACATCGTGTATACACGGCTTCATACTTTACTAACGAACATGGATACTAAACCCACAGTGCTTTCGGTATCAATGGAGAAGCGTTTGAAAAGGTTTGCGCCGGTGCAGACGACGCGTGTCGCGCTGGCTTTGATAGGGCAGTGCAGCAGGCTAAGCATTCAGGGCAGTGGTTGATAAGGCGCAGGTTCAGCCGATGCCCCAGCTTTCGACGCTTCTCTTTTTCCCTGGGATAACTGCTTGCCCGAAAATTGCGCCCTCTTCAAACAGGAAGTGTTTGGTCGCTAAATTGCAGTGTTGCCAGAAGAAAAAACAAAAAACGTTCGACAAAACCGTGTATACTGGGCAAGGGAACCACAGGATTTACTACTTTCCCCTTTTTTTCATTAATAAAAGAGTCCGTGCTACCATTGCTTCTGCAGGGGGCACAGTTCCCGTCAAGCCACTCACTAGCTCTCAGACTGCGCCCTCCAGCATTTATGCTTTTGAATTAAAGACAATTTGATTAAACCCTGCAAGCGGAGATCATATATGAGAGGAAGAGAATGGTTGAACTTTACACGGAAAGAGCGCGTTAATGACAATTTTTTTTAAAGCTTCTGTCTCATTCATACGCATCTGTGAGTAGTATATCTGAGTAGTCTAATATCTGAGTAGTCTATGCAAGGGACCTTTCGGCAGAGAAAGGTCAATGGAATACGTTGGCGTCCGAGCGAATCGGAAGCGACCTTCAAGTTAAGGTATGCGTCGGTTGCACAAAGGTCGCCGGCAGCCCATGTTTCAGTAATTGGGAACGAGCCAGACAAGCGAATGGTGTTTCATAAACGGGCTTCCGAAATTAGACGCAGACCGACGCCGGAATTCCAAGCCGTTGGGAAGTATGGAGCGTCCTCTGCTCATCAAATGGGGAAAGCTGGTTGGACGGTTGGTACGATGTTTAACAACCCGAAGTTCCACGGAGGCTATGAGACACGCCGCTTTAGAGGACTCATAAGAGGTTGAAAGTTACGCCCCGTGACCAAGAGATGGGGAAAGTCGCGCCTATTATTAAGAATTTGTCCTCAATCCTCTTCATAGCTCCTGTATGCGGAAGTTTTCCGCCAACTTCATTCACTGCAGTTACCTTATGCTCATGCAGCGGCGTTTTTTCCTGTGTGTACACGGTCCGCTGAGGACAGCCACCAAACAATTCTACGACTGGCATTGTAGTTTGCTCTGTGGACACAAGAATAATCTGCAGCTAAAATATCCACGAATGTATACTCTTTGATGTATTCACAGCGAGCAGCTCGTTACGAAGTTTCTAAAGCTGTAGAAGTTTCGATGTTTCACTGTACGAAGTTTCTGAAGAGTAGCAGCACACAAACAATCTGCCGCTCAGAGGTTCCGTGGAGCAGAGCAAGACTTTATATTGCTTTCGTCGGTCCGCCTTTAATCGCTCATCCGAAATAATGTTTCAGTAAAACAACTTCTGACAGTAACCAGAACACGTGTTCTTGTCGTCATAGGGTTCACTAGAACTTTTGCCGACATGCTTATTAGACCCGTATTTGATAAAGATATGCGGCAAAAGGATATTTAGTACAGTCTAGAAACAGGCGGCATGCAGCATTGCGGGGAAAATACAGCTCACAAACTGTGCCGTGAGCCACCCACTAGCACACCTCCGAGTGGAGTTTGCCTACGCCGATGTTTGAAAAACTTCTTGAAAGAAAATATTCAAAAGTTCTACGGTCTGGCACTAAATTTTCTCTTCCTCTTGTGCGAGGACCTCCCCTCACGTATTTTAATCTTTCTTATCGGTTAAACTCACTTCATAGCAGCAGCGTGTACAGAATTAAACTGAAACAAAACTAATCTGTCTCTCTTCTCTTTTAATACGCGACCGACAAAAACTGCCCTTTTACCCTTTTATGGTTCCTCTCAGAAAATGTAAAAAAAAAACATAAAAGAAAAACTGCCAGTCTTTAAACATTATTCAACGCGATTTTCAACTCCGCTGCGAAGTGCTGTCTTCGTCAAAAGTTTGGGGCTCACAATGACTGTCGCCACGGAGCGGGAGTGCTGCTGAGAGGCAGCACTCCCAATGCGCTTCTTGTCGGCGGCGCCTGCTGGTACCTACGCTATGGCGGGCAAAAAGAGATATCCCCTTCGCTCACCGGCTTTTGATAATAGTGTGTTTTCCCAACGGTGAGAGGGTCACGCCTCGTCCTCTGGCGCTTCCTCGGTGTCAACGCGCGCCGCTGATAACAGTGCCACCACTCGTTCGGGCTGCCACTACGGCTTCAGACCCGTTGGACTCCGAACTTTAGGCGGAAACTGCTCGTCGAAGACGCATCATAGTAGCCTGAGTAAGGTACTCTGGCCACTGGTTACAGGAAGCGGCGCTTGACACTGCCAGTCTGAGAAAATCTCGGAAGGAGTGGTTGAAAGCCGCGGGACGTGCATCCGAGGGGTCATCAGCAGACAGCTCAAAGCGGTTGGTGCAGCAGGCGTCCTCCAATAATGAAGAAGCGAGCGACCTCCAACCGCTAGCGTTTGATGAAAGCGCCCTTCTAATAAATTACAAGCAATATATGAATATTTAATAAAACACAAAATGAGAGTAACAAAACTTGAAACGTTCTCACTCCTGGACGTATCAGCAACAATGCGCTCCTTAATGTAAGATGACATAACAGATCAATGCACGATTAGTCGATGTAAACGGTTATTGTTTCAGTCCTGCGCGACATCTTCCTGCGCGCTGCATGGAACAAGGGGGAAAGGAAGGCTTAGAGGCAAAAAAAAAAAAAAAGGAACCGGCGAGGAAGGCTGTTTCTGGAGCGCATCAAAGAGTGCACCCGGAGGTGAAAACTACTGTCCAACAATTGTAGCCTTCTTCCACGCATGTTTCTTATTGGCCTAGATGAAAAAGGGGCGGGAACCCATGATAAAAGCGATGTCTCTTCCCACTATACTTGGATTTCATGCGTTTAACTGTAACGAAAAAAAATAACGAAAATCGTCCCTGCCTATAGAGAGCGTCTAGTCTTAGTCCTACATGGCCGAGGCCGTATTCTCGCCTTCTAGCAGCTTAACGCAGTAATTTATCTTTACGACAAACTACAGCCACAAACTACGAAGAAAACCTCTGATACGGCTACCGTTCTAAATCGAACTTTATTATGATTAATACAGCATGCTATTTTGCCTATTTTAAAATTGCGAGGAAGTGTCTATGTACAAAGGTTAGGGTTACGGAATCTCGCCAGCTTTCAAAAGCAGATGAATTAGCGCAGGAGGAGCAAGGCTCGTCTGTCGAAGCGCGAAGATCTGTGGAAAACATGCGTCCGTGTGGCTGTTTGCACCGTCTAGCGCTGTTTACAAAGAAACCTTGCTGCAGGGGTATTTTGCTGGTGGAAGATCTGGTGGAACCCTTGCGCACACAAGGTTACAACGCCACCACTCGGCACCCACCACGGGCTGCTGCGTGTTTACCAAAGGTCTTAATTCTGTCACAACAGCAACTAAAAGTAAGTAATGAAAGAAAGAAACGACACACGCCAAAAACAGGACGTTTCTGTTTCTGCTACCCGTGTGACGGCTGCTGGGGTATCCAAGGCATTATTAATTTTTCCTTTTTTTTTCTCCCCCGTGACCCACAACGGGCCGTAGCCGGGAAAAACATGATGATGTATGAACGTCCTGGGCACGATCCGCAGTTGTTTTCGTTCTTTCGGGTGTCCATAAGCGCCATGAGCTTAGTCGCAAGCTGTAAAGCGGGCAGCCTTAGGGAAAAGTCCCTGCTTAAAGTGTTTACCTAGGATGCAAGGAAGGGGAATGCACACTTCACGTATGGGTTTGCACTCTGCGCGATACTTGCTTCCTGGAATTTTACTTAGACATTTGTGTTCCTTTGTTTTCCCTCTGCTTCGTGGCTCCCCCGAGGTGTTGACTGCGCAGTCCGTCAACACTGCGACACATTAACCGTCGGCAATAACCGTGAGGAACGACAGTAGCGCAACGAAAAAATAGAAAAACACAAGCACTGACTTTCGCTGCGTTAACGTCGTTCCTTGAGGCCATGAACCAACCAGCCCGAATATCCACTCTTAACAAACGTAAGTTTAATAAAAGAACATTGCACCCTCATCTAGGCCTTGACGGGAACAGAAAAGCTGGCGGTAGACGGTTGTTAATGCGGAAATTAGTCATACATGGCTTGCACGTCAGATTTCTCGTGAACCCAAATTAGCGTCATCACTGAAGCTTCCGTGGATTACAAAAAGAGCACCCATGTCTTCATAAGCGTGTATTGTAAACGTGGCCCTGTGTAGCACACACTGCATACGTAGTCTCGTAGGCTGGAGGCTAGGTTATCCATGTTATCGAGCTGAGCTGGTAATAAGTTATCGAGCTGAGCTAGTAACAAGAGGAAGGTGAAGGGGAAGATGAAGCCGTAGACAAAAAAAAAGATGTAATGTGGCGATAGAATACACGGATTTCAATGGAGGCTCTCGCAAGAAAAACAGAGGCGCGGGAATATGTCAACAGACTCAAGCGCAGTCGGTAGCTGTACAGTTTGCAGCAGTTTCATCCAGCGCTTTGCAAGTGTATCTGCATTTTTTTTTCGCCTAAACACCAAGTACACCTGCCATCTCAAGGTAATATGTGCAAGGTGGAATGACTTAAGCATAGTATAAATAGCGCTCAAAAAGCAGAAAGGACACGGGAAAAAACACTTCACAATCTACAGCGCTTACCTAAGGAAACAGCAGTTAGCCGAATTCTCTTTAGTTGGCTATGTCCAAAACAATACCATCCCGACCCATTCTTTTCCTCGTCTACTGGCGCTGTTGGTGTAATTTCTTGCGACATACTGACTGCAGCTATTACAATGAACATCTCGGTCGCAGAGCTCATAAAACGGCTTCATGAGTGCAGATGGGCGCATACTTTTACCTCGAGAGTATATCATGACGGCCTATTTTTTCAGCCACTAGTCGAATTTATTGTCAAAATTTTGATTAAATTTCTGCACGAGCACATTTCCGATTCTACCATCTTGTGCGCTTTTAAACGAACACTTATTCCACAACGCACACCATCCCCCAACCAGTGAACGGCCGAACCCTGCAAACTCTTCTGAGTCTCGAGCACCGGACACTCCATGCAATGAATAGCTTAAATATGACAGTGTAGAATATAGCACAGCTCGCGTGAGCAAATCAAGGGCTAAGCACTCTGCCCGAAACAGCGGCTCATGGCTGGCTCGCACCCCAGTGATACCAGCAATATTGGTAGACGAGCCAATGGTAAATATCGTTCTGCCAAATCAAGGGACCACTCTAGCCAGTGAACACATTCGAGAAGTGCGCCTCGCATACGCTGGCGCCAGCAACTGCATTCACAACGACGTCAAACTTACCGTCCTGTACTTTATTTTGTAGTCGGTCAGAGGCCACAAACCCTTAAAATATTTTTTTACACAGTCTATAGACTGCCCATAGACTTCGTCTATAAATTCTAAAGACATTCTGTAGACTAATCCTATAGACTAGTCTATACGGAATAAAAATTCTATGAACAGTCTGTGGACAATCTATTGATTTAGGCCATACAATTTCAGTAGACTTTCTGTATAGGCTATGAATAGATAAATAGAAATATCTGTATGAAGGCAATAGAGTCTACAAAAAGTCTACAGTCTATATACCACTATAAAGAAATTAAGTACTCTGCCCGCTAAGAGACTTGGTAAGCACCGGCTAACGAGTACCGACAGCTTGTGATGGCGTCGTGAGGCTCTGGGATAGGAGCAGACGAGCGCCGTAATCTCAGAAAGAGCAAAAAAAAAAGAGATGGTAAAAAAAAAGAACGGGCCATCCTATCACGGCTGTAACTTCTCAAACGTCAATCGTCGGAATTATGGCGTACTATGCAGGGCTTTAAGGAATAAATGATGAGACACCTATCCTGGGCCCACGAATATCCGTTTTGAAAAGACTTCAAGACGAGATGGAGCGCTCGCCAAGAATGCTCGAACTTTTATTCTTTATCAATGTACGCCGTTGCCAGGCAGCTCCATTATCTTTGAAAGAATTGAAATCGCAGTTTTTTCACGGCACGTCCCGAAATTTCATCATCTCGGCTGCTTCTTTTTCCTCCGCTTGCGCAAGACCGCGACGCGTTTCGCCAAGCTCTATATGTAGACAAAGAGGGAACCTTTAGAAACTTGTTGAAAAGTGGAGTGAAGCTCACGCATTATGCTTGCTTGGTTTTGTGTGAATATTGACTAGTGTTTTGTGTCCTAACTTCTATTAATCATCCCCTAATACTTTACCAGTGCACAGCACTTTCTACTACTCATGTCTTCTCAGGAGAAAGCACTCACCTGGGTCCACATCTTCTTAGATGTGGACCCAGAATTAAAGAATTAATTCTTTCGCCCCTTCGTATTTGGTCGTTTGCCTCCGGTGCCAAAACCAGCCACATACGTTTCCAGATGACTCTCAGCCTTCACATCATAGGGTGCAGCGACCAATGGTCGTACCTGCGCCTCCTACTTCTAGTCGTACGTTCGCACGCAGAACTATGGCTCACATGTCAGTACAAATAAAAAAGGAACAGTGCTGTCTTTATCTTTGTTAAACAACGAGTAAGCGCTATGACCTGACATACAGTCAACACTTCCTTATTCAGCAGCAAGAAAGCACTGGCGCATGCAAAGTCGTTGTCTATCGAGACTATTTTTCGTTCGAAAGCACGCCTTGGCATGAGCGCTGTCATGTTGTCAACTGTTAATACAGTTGACAACATGACAGCGCTCATGCCAAGACTGGCCGGTGGCTACACAAAATTTCGAAACGTGGAAAAATTATCTCAATACACGCGCTTAACCATTCCTACAGCTGCAATTGCTTTAAAACTGTTTTGATGAAGACGCATGCGTAAGTAGTCCATGGTAAAGAGAGGCCAGGTAGATGGTTCTCGATAATCACATAGTGAACAAGGGAGGGTAAAGCCTCAGGGTGCTTGTCAACGTTTCGACAAGCGGACTTGTCGTCGTCTGGGCTTTCAGCTGTGTCAGGGCCTTCGCCCAGACGAAGACAAGTCCTCTAGTCGAAACGTTGGCAAGCATCCTGAGGCTTCACCCTCCCTTGTTCACTTTGTGATTATGCGTAAGTAGGTTAGCAGGCCCTTATTATGAAGGTAGATCGTTCGAGCTTTATGAAGGGGCGTTAGTGACATCCAGGAAGCTGCAACAAGCTACAACATTATTTTTGTAAACATGCCTGAATAGAGGCGACTATTTGTTGCCGTGAGCGAATATGTATATTTTCTCTGCCGATCGAAAGGTTTTTATTAATTGCTTTTATTTTTGTGTCGTTATGCTTTCTAATCCAGAGACAGCTCTTCCTAGTGCGGGGCCAAAAATTAGCAAGGTTGTTTCAATGGTTGAATCTTTATCAGGCCAATTTAGATTATGAGACTGTCATGTAGTTGTACTCTTCTTCTAAAGCAGACTACAATGAGTCAGGTGAGCACTGACGCATGAAGTCGGCACTTTAAAACGACAAGCACAAGCTTCAGAGGTGAATCCACACCAATGTGGTCTCAAACTCGATAGGATCGTTGACTTACGCGGTAAGTTATACGCAGCAGGCAAATTTGCAAACTGCGAGAAATTGGCTTGGAAAATTTTCAATTATTTCCATGTTGTTAATGGCACGAGTTCCCCCTTTCAGAGGGTGGTAGCTTGATCCGGCCCTACGTTGAGATCGAAAAGTGGCACGTGCCTGAGGGGGGAACCGTATATTGAGTAAAAGCAAAACGTGCCACTGGCATAGTGAAAGCAAAAGCATGTGAGGAGCTTTTGTTTTCGAAAAGAGATAAATTCACCTAAACAGGAACTGAGAGAAGCACGAAACTTCCTTATCCGCATAAACCGCGCTGCTATCTAAGTTGTTATATGATATGCTTTACATGTTAGTTACAACCACTCTAAACCAACATTTAATGAAAAAATTATGCAAATAATTTTGTGAATGTCAGCATGTAAACTTTGGATTAGGCTCTTTCAGATGTGAAACTAGATTTGAGCCAATGTTGTTGCAGAAACTTTCATTGCACAGTAGTTATTCAAGCTGTGTTTATGAATAAGGTCATTACAAAATTCAGGGGGCACTTTGACTGTCTAAAGTGCGTAGAGGCGAAAGCGTTTTCCGCACCACTTTGACTGCTTCTGGGGCACTGGTGGCGTCACATGTAATTGAGTACTAATTACCAAGTGATGACAAATCACTAATGAATGGTTAATTACTTATTAATTCCTGAATACTAATTAACTGCTAATTAATGACGCTAAAGCTTCGCCTTTAGGAGTGGAACGCGACAGCGTGTTGTAGCGCTGCCAGGGAGTCCACGGAACGCCACCACCCGTTCGGCGCGATGCCTTGCCGTTTGAACGCAACGCTTTTTGAGGAAAGGAAATGGCGCAGTAATTCTCTGTCATCTCGGTGGACACCTGAACCGCACCGTAGAGGAAGGGAGGAAGTGGGAGTGAAAGAAGAAAGACAAAGATGGCCCATAATGAAGAAAATGAAAATTGTATTTGAGGAAATTACGCAGTAACTGTGTCACATATCTCGGTGGACACCCGTCAAAATTCAGGGTGGGGGGTGCACTTTTTTGACCTAAAGTGCGGTCAATGATGTGTGGTTAAGATGTTAAGCTTCGCCTGTAAGAGTGGAACGCGACAGCGTCTTGCAACGCTGCCAGGGAGTCCATAGAACGCCATCGCCCATTCGGTTCTACGCCTCGCCCGTCGGTAAATTGGTTTTTGAGGAAAGGAAATGTATCTGTCTCTCATATCTCGGTGGACACCTAAACCTCGCCGGAAGGGAAGGGAGGAGGATGGCAGTGAGCGAAGACACCGTATTCACTAGACGTGCTTGTGTTCATTCCGAACCATCGAGCAGGCATGGCGGCCAGCCGTTGCGCCCATTGACTCAGCGACTACTCACCCGCTGTCTGGCCCCGTTCCTGCTGTGCAGCATGAGCCTACCCAGCCTTCACAGATGGAGCAGCTGTCTGCAGATGATGAGCGTCGATGCCTGGCGGAGCAGGCTCCAGCTATACGTAGTGTCAGTGATGGCACTCTTGGCGCACGTGCCTGTGCTGTGCGTGGGCCAGAGGAAGACAAGGACGACGGTGTGGCTCCGGCGCCGAGTGTCTGCACTGCTACATCTTCTGAGGCTCCTGCCGGATGTGCCACACAGGTAACAGAGTGCCAACCTAGCACTTCACTCCCCGACGGCAACTGTGATGCCGATGAGCAAATTTTAAGTGCGGCCTCGAAGCGCGGTGTGTCTCCGAGTTCTGCCTCCTCTGAGGAGGACAGTGTCCCCGCCAAGCACAAGTCCCGCCGTCGAAAGTCAAAGAATAAGAAACCTCCTCGGCGCTTCAGATCAAGGAGAAAGGGCGTCAACTCTAGGGAGGTCTCACCTTCCGGAGTGATGCCCCCAGACACCGTGGATGCCTGATTGAAGCTCCAGTTAGCCACCATGGAGTCTAACCAGCAGTTGACTGTCGCAACACTCAACATATGTGGACTCCGTTCAAGGCAGAAACAGGTACAGTTACGCCGATTGCTTTGGGGCAATCGGCTAGACATTGTCGCTATTCAAGAAACTAAGATATAAAGTGAAGTGGATACAGAGATAGCCCTGCGACCTTTCCTAACAGATTACAACGTCTGTGTGTCGCACTCAGTGGGTCTTTCGGCAGGTTGCTTTCTTTTCTTAAAGAAGAGTCTACCTATTTCTGACTTTAAGTACCAGGTTGACATAGAAGGGCGTCTGATATGTTGTGACTTTCGACTGCATGGCGAGTCGTGGAGGGTTATCAATGTGTATGCTTCAAATAATCCGGTGCAACGAACAGTTTTTTTTCATGCCATTGCAACTCTCATAGGATGTGATCGTTATGTCGTCTTCATGGGTGACTTCAACTGTGTGTGCGACCCACGCAATCGCACAGGTCCTAACCAAAACGCCGATAAGAGCTCCGGTATATTATTGTCTATTACCGATAACGCAGGTTTAATTGATGCCGGATTGCCATCCGCCTTCACATACATCAGAGGAGCCTCACATTCACGCCTTGATCGCATTTACGTTTCCGTAGATCTCCTTAAACGGCACATTTCATGTGATGTCAAGCCTGTTTCTTTCTCAGATCATGCTATGGTCATTGCGCGGATTGGAGAATGCGCCCGCCCCAAATTTAAGCCGCAGTGGGAACTGTGGAAGCTTTATTCCGAGCTTCTAAATGATGAGCATTTTCAGCAGCGAGTGATGACAGCTTTTGAATCTTGCTTGGTCATGGATGTCCCATTATTTGCAGCTTGGGAGATGTTTAAGCTAGAAGTTCGTAGCATAGCTATTGAGATCGGCTCCGTGAAGTCTTATCTTAAGCATGGTGAGGAGAAACGGCTACTTCAGAGTCTTTATAATCTGCATGCGCTTGAATGTGAGGCTCCTGGATTGTACACAGAGGAAATTGGTGCTGTTAAGTGCAACCTTCAGAAGTTTGATGCAGAACGCTATCGTGCGGCCCGTGTACGATCCCGCAGCAACCGTGCTCTGCACTCTGAGGAGCCTACTAGACAGGCCTTGCTAGATGAGCGTCGTCACGTGGCTGCCAAGCGAATTTCTGAGCTCTACTGTGGTGGTGCCCTGGTCACAAGTACAGATGTCATAGTTACCGAGTTTGAAAACCACTATAGCTCTCTGTTTGCTGCCACGTCTAGCACTGCTGATGATGATCATATATCGCGATTGGTGTCCATGATTAACCCACTCGATGAGGATGAGTGCAAGGCAATAAGTGGTTCTTTAAGCTTGGGTGAATTGCAAGATGCAATTTATCAATTGCCGCTTTCGAAAACTCGGGGCCTGACGGCCTCTCAGGAGAATTTTACAAGGCATTTAAATCCGTTCTAGCCCCTGTCCTGCTCCAAATTTTTGAGACAACTATTGATGTTGAATTTCTGCCTCAGTCATTTACGAAAAGTCATATTGTCTTTATACCAAAAACCGAGGATAAGGAAAAACTTCTATCTGTAGATGGCTACAGACCAATCACGCTTTCTAATGTAGATTATAAGATTTTTGCTAAAGTACTGTCAAATCGGCTGCAGCTTGCAATGTCTACTTTGATTGGGCCTCATCAAACATGTGGCTTGCGGGGACGATCAATACAATCTAACCTACATGTAGCGCGTACGGTGTTGCAGTATTGCAGTGACGCTCAAGAACAATTAGCAATGCTGCAAATTGACCTGGCAAAGGCATTTGATCGAGTGTGCCATTCATTTCTTTTGCACTTTTAAATCACGTCAATCTCGGTTCAATACTTTCTACTGGCATACGCCTTTGTTACAAATCCTGTACCACGCGCTTGATTGTTAATGGCTCTCTCTCGCAACCAGTCCCAATTCAGTCTTCGGTGAAACAAGGGTGCCCACTGTCTCCGCTCCTGTTCGCATTATACTTGGAGCCACTTTGCATAACTGTTATAAACAGTAGAGCTGTCAATGGTTTCCGAATAATGGGCCACGAACTGAAGGTATTGGCTTATGCAGATGACCTTGCGTTTTTTTGTACTGATAAGCCAAGCATCGATGAGGTTATTCGTTTAACGGAGGACTTTGGTTCGGTGTCAGGAAGTCGGATTAATCGCTCTAAGAGTTGCGGTCTTTGGTTTGGTAGCTGGGGTTCGACACCTGCTGAATATGCTGGTATAACATGAACATGCAGGCCACCAAAGTACCTTGGCGTTCCTTTGAGTGCCTATAAGCACAACGCACATTATTGGAAAGACCGCGTGTCAACTCTTCAGCGCTATGCTCAAACGTTTGTCCCCAATGGCCTCTCAATTTTTGGTAGGGCGACCGCCTGTAATCTGTTTCTCGCCACTAAAATATATTATGTACTGCAAATTATTCATTGCGCAAGACTTCCTATCCAGCGTTTTCACAGGGTTTTCGCTACTTTTGTGTGGGATTCGTCTTTTGAATCCATGAGGCGGGATAACCTTTTTCGGCCTGTAAGCTCTGGCGGCCTTGGTCTAGTTCACCTGCATGTCCGACAGATAGTGTCACGTTTCATGTTTTTCCGTGACACTACACACCCAATAGTACGTTCATTCCTGCAAACAAATTTAGTTCATGTTTTACCCAACCTCTTTGTGTCTTCCAATGTTTGTGACCGTCCGTGTTTGTGGGGCATAATGCAAGAAGTGTATTTGGCTGTCCGTTTCCTACTTGTTCGTTTTTCTCCTGAGTTCTTTTTTTTAGTGTCGAGGAAAAAGTTGTATAAGGATTTGATTAGTATGCTCTTCCCTCCGCCCATGTACCGCTCTCTGTATTTTGGTTTACCGGGGCATGACGTACTCAAAAGAGTACGTAAGATGCCAGTCTCGCCGTGTACAAAGACCTTTTTCTTTAAGTTACACACCGGTACGTTGCCCGTTAGAACATGGTTAGATAAAAAGGGCATTTTTGTGTCTACCATTAATTGCCGCCTTTGTGATGAACCAGAAACAATTGAACATTGTTTCATCAGTTGCAAAGATGCAGTACTCTTCTGGGATATCCTGCAACGCACATTTAAAAAAAGAATTCATCTGACTCCACATTCTGTTCGCTATCTCACTGCGCTGCCATTTGTTGATGAACCCCTGGACATGTTCTTTCTGATTTGACTGCACAGCCTCTGGAAAACCCGCATGATGTACAGACACTGTGAACCTGTTGTGTCTACAAAGGATCACTTCAGTCGAATGGTTGTTCATCTAAGAGACGTGTATGCCCAGACTGAGTACGAACCGGAGTGGCACTCACTATTAGTGATGTGCTCTGCATTGCCCCTTTTCTAGTGCATGGTCTTTTGAATATGTATTGTTTACCACTGTTTTCATAATGGCTTGTATATAGTTCATGTACATAGAACATTACATCACTGTAATAAATACCATGTTGAAGAAAAAAAAAGCAGGCATGGCGGAGTGGATAGCATGCTCGTCTCGCACTCCGAAGACCGCGGTTCGATTCCCGAGCTCGACCAATTTTCTACTCGGTTTTATTTATTTATATGGTCTGACTAGAAATGTTAGTTAGGCTAATTGAGTAATTTAGCAATTAACTAAGCTCAGTCCCACTTACTTGGAGCATCACTATATGATCCCTTCAATTGGTTGCATGGTTACTAGGCAAAGTACAATTGGCCCCGTTTGAAATTGGCGCACTGTGACGTCACGACCGTTTCGACCAACTGAAAAGCGTGACATTTCTGTCGACAACTGCTGCTTACAACGATGAGACATTAAAGGCTTTCGCCTTAAAATAAATATGCACTGAATTCAGGAGAAAATCAATTAGAACAATCGTTGTGTGCAATTAGGAGCACTGCTATGTTCCAGTAACACAAACAAATATTTATTAGCGGGCTTGCGTCACAAGGGCTGACGTGAAATTGTTCTGTTCTTATGTTCTCACTTCAGCAGCGGAAAAAATAACCTAGCTAAAAATGTATTAGGTCTAGAATTATATCTACTTCATTGTAGCATCCTAAATTCATGATTAGTTGCGAACTGGTAGACGCAGATAGGGCCCAAAATGACACGACAACAGCTGGTACTGTACCTTCATCTCTTCGTTACCGTCTTCTTCTGGGTTGAGATCTTCATCTGATCTCTTCATATCCTACGCAGCAGAACGAAAAGTAGCGCTTGAGAATGAAGCAATCAAAGCACGCTCGAAAATAGCCCAAGCTATGAGGCTTAAGGTCACAGAGAAGGCTCTGGCGAGTGGATTTGTCTCATTTTTATCGTACATGAGCAAGGTCTGGTTTCTTTTATTTGCTTTGAAATTTGCGCAAAGGTTTTGCAGGTGTTAAGGGATCCCTTTCTTTCCAATATTTTTGTAACAGAAACGTAAAGATTTGCTTGCCATTACAATATAACTTCATTTAGTTTGAATTTCTAGATTTGGCTCACTTCGAAGCAGGAAAAAACTGCTCATTTTCCTTAGCGGTCTTGCTCGTAGCTGTTCTAATGGCTATACACGAAACCAACAACAGTCATCGAAACCAAGGAACGTGTAGAATTCTACATTTTTTATTGTGGTTTTGATTAGAGTGGAAAATTCTTAGTGCAATCACGTAGATAGAAGATAACTTCTTCAGAAAGTAGAAGAAAACGCAACCACATACTGGCTATAGTATCCGAACCCACGACCTCTCATGCTGTGCGCAATTTTCTATCAACTAATTTTCGGCGGCGGCTGTCTTGTCTTATATTTTAGAATACGTTTGTTGCAGGCAGCCAACCTTGAAAGTGTCCAAAATTGTGTTCACGATATGCATAGCCGCGGTAAGCGTGGCTTTACACGTTTGTTTTACAGCTCTAGCTGTTAAGGAGAAGGTTCCCGGGCAAGACGTGTTTGTCGCCGTCGCCAAAAAGCGTCTATGCAGCAGAGCGTGACCGACAGGACATGAGAAGAGTGCTTGGACACGCAATGCAACTATCTGTGCGTAATCATCATCGCATGCCAGATAGCACTGGTTTTTACAAATTACCAGCTGTGTAACCGCCACAGAGTCACTTTTTTTCAGAAGGGGACAGGAACTCTCGTTCTTACCCCTCCGAAATTTAGTGGTTTGGTTTGGTTTATGGGGTTTAACGTCCCAAAGCGACTAAGGCTATGAGAGACGCCGTAGTGGAGGGCTCCGGAAATTTCGACCACCTGGGGTTCTTTAACGTGCACTGACATCGCACAGTACACGGGCCTCTAGAATTTCTCCTCCAAAGAAATTCCAGCCGCCGCGGCCGGGATCGAACCCGCGTCTTTCGGGTCAGCAGCCGAGCACCATAACCACTGGGCCACCGCGGCGGCCCGAAATTTAGTGCTTCCGCGGATATTTCGAGGGCCCCACTGCACGGCTTTGACAAAAACTGTATGTGACATACTGGCTGGAGTTAGCAACTTTGACTTATCTTTCCTTCGTTTCTCTGATCTGTGTTCATTGCTAGGGATGCGGATCGGAGACTGTCGTTTACTGCAGGTAATTGTGAGCAAGCACCAGGTTATCATTTTTGCTTTAAGTAAGTCAGCATATCCTTGACTACTGTAACGGCGTCATAGCTTTTCATGTTCCATCCAGCATTAAGCAATTAGTCGTTTTGGAAAGACCAGCGACAATCCTGAACCAACATTTAAAGTTACGCCTGTAAAAAGCTCACTCATTCACAAGACCGCCACCGGCAAATTTTAGCTTGGTGCAGTACAGCAAATCAAAGTGGATTGCTTTCGAGGCAACCCCGCGGGGGGATGGAGAGCGTGCGTGTCTGCGTTGGGTGTGTGCGTGGGTTATTGAACGATTTTCATTAGGGGCTGATTTGAGACAAATCGCTCACTCCTCAGCCACTAAGATGACGTCAGTGGCGCGCATAACGCACAACCAGCATATCTAAAGTACTGCTTTTAGTGAAATAGTCATAATTTCTTTCTGTAAGTAACAAATAGATTTATTAATGACGCAGTTCATTTCAGTGACACTGTCGGCGCAGTACCAACCGAGTCTTTGAGTGTTTTAATAAGTATTGGTGCTTCACACGAACCGATTCATTTCAAGATAATTAGCACATCCCTACAATATGTTTCCCCATCGAGAAAATATTTTATGAAATGTACATGTATATATATTGGCAGTTCTATGGGCCATATATTAATAATTGCCAGGCATAATAGCTGGCAAAAATGCGCATTTTGAAATTCATGACAGCTTTATCCATCTCCATAACACTCAATAATCCTCTAAAATGGCGCTTCGTAATCTTGACCATTACTGCCTCTTGATGAAAACAAAAAAAAATGCCATTCTCCCCCCCCCTCCCCCATACCACAAAACGAGTGCCATTGCGGTTCTTTTCTTGAGAAAAGCAGTGTACAGGACATCCTCAAAGCTGACATTTCGTCAAGCTTCTCACTCCTTGGGCTTAGTGGCTTAGTGGTGCAATCTTTTCATTCGGGCGGATTAGCTTACAGCTTTTTGTACAACTAAAGTGGAGTCTATGCAGGATTCAGAGTGCAGGGGAAATAGTTGAGCAGAATATTTACGGCTTAGGAAGGAATCATTAGCACTTTATATTTTGTCCCTGGAGGCCTCATCGGGGAAACACAATTGTGGAGGTACCGTCTCAAAGCCCGAGTTTAAAACGCCAATGAATAGCGTACGTCGCAACAGGTATTCTGGACTACGGAGTAAAAAAAGTAGAACAAAGATGGATCGCATCGATTTTCAAGGCATTGTTAGGACAACAATAGGGAAAATAAAATGGCGCAACTCTCGACAACCAAAAGGACACAAAAGCGATGTTGGCGGAGTCCGGAAATCGGGTGAACAACAAAAAATAAACGTCGAAATGCGCTGTAAGGAGTAAAAGGATACCAGACGAGCGGGATTCACCATGCTAGAAAACCACTATAACTTCGCATTAAGTGCAAAAAGAACTAGAATAGCGAAAAAGAAAAAAAAACTGCCGGAACCTAAACTTTCTCAAGCAGAACGTAAGAGCCAAAGTGATGAGCGATCATCGGTTTCGAGCACAAAAAGAAAATGAAGCACATAGAGACAACAAATACATTGGAAGAAGATACGAGCTTCCAAAGATAAAAAAAGGCAGAACGAGCAGCAAAAATGCTATCAATATAAAGGTGGATCCGGTATTTCACATCCAAGAAGCCATTAGCGAAGAATTTAAATCAGTAGAGGGATTCGCTCCTACGCCAATGAGGCACGCAGACAGGAAGTTAGGCTTGGGCAAGCTCGAGTAAAGGATAGTGCACAAAGCCGCTAAGTGCACAGGAACAATACAAGACAAAACAAAAGCACGAGTGAAAGTAATGAATAGCCTGAAGAGGAAAAGGGGGGGGGGGGGGGGTGGACTAAACTGTATGTGGTACTGAAAGAAAAACAACAGCAAAAAAAGCATTGAAACGTAAGTACCGGCATGTTGAAGGCAGATGAATCAGGCTAACCAACAAAGGTAATGGCAAGAATTCGCGTCGAACACTTACGGAAACATGCGCAATGATCAGATGGCTAAGTCAGATCGTCTGGACCGGGAAAGAAAAGCGAGAAACTGAGTTTAGCAGACCATTTGAGAAAAGAAAAAACCATTCAACCGTTTTCGAGATGACCATTTCGCTGTTACGCAGTGCGTCTGTAACTTACATGGTTAAAGGCAGACAGTCTAGGTCACATTTAGAAACACTACACCACACTCGAAAGGAGCAAGTCTTACAAAGTCCAAGGGACGTCGTTATGGACGCAGGTGGCTTGAAACCGCCTAAAAAGATAGCCCGTTTCTGAATAATACATATCGCTTAAAGCAGATTTCTTGGTGGAATTCCGGCCGCGACTGCGGCATTTCGAAGGAAGCGGTTTGCAAAAACGCCCCTTTCCTGTGCGATGTAACTGTTCGTTAAAAACAGGACGTATGCCCCAACATGCCACATGCCACATACCATACCATACCATACCATACCATACCATACCATACCATACCATACCATACCATACCATACCATACCATACCATACCATACCATACCATACCATACCATACCATACCATACCATACCATACCATACCATACAATACCATACCATACCATATACCATACTATACCATACCATACCAACTTTGCCATGCCTTGACATGCCATACCAAGCCATGACATGCCTTACCTTACATTACTGCACCGTATCATACCATAGCGTACCGATTTCTTAAAAGAATGGCAGGCATTCAGGATGTTTGCGATACGGCACGTAACCATGCGCTCTATGTTCTTGGACACGTGCACCCATGTACAGAAAACATGATTTGTGCAGAATGTACAGTGCGAAGGGAATTCAGAATTTTGAACAGCATCTTCTTTGTGCGAGGATGAGACTTCATTGCTTATGAAGGTCGCCTTCATATGCACAAATATTTTCACTCTGTGGCTTGTGAGGTCAGCGTGTTGTAGGAAGAGCCAGAGTTACACTTATTACTGCCCTGTACACGGCTCTGTGTTCACTAAGTTATTACACTACTCTATCCCCGCTCTGCCCCGGCTTGCTGGCTTGAAGCCACGTGTGTCACGCCTTACTGGGTTTCGACGGGACATGGCGCGTTGAAAGCGCCCACCAGCCGGGAAGCTGATGAACGCTAGCTCCATCCTTCTTCATACTGTAAGCGGAAATGCGCGAAGGAACCACGGTACGCGCTGCGTGCGCGCCTGTAAGCAAAGCCACAGCGATAGCCCAATAAAGAAGTAAACCCGACCAGCCCCAACTCCTATAGTTACCACAAAATGCCTAAAACAATGAACGGACCATGAAAATAATGGCGGCCAACACAGGTTCCTTTTCCTTCGATCGTCTCCATGTATGGATCTTCGATGAAAACACCGGCATGCTCCAGCGGCAGTATCCCTATCTAACATATTCCGTTTTCTAAAAATTTTGTTTAAAATCTCATGGCTCATCCAATCGCCGCCCCCTGCGCAGAGTAGCTCCTCGTCAAGTTAAACACGCTGCCTAAATTGTCTGCTTTTTAATTAAAGAACTCTGTCTCTTTCGATCGTTCTTCCGTTTTCGGGAACAAAACACGGAGATATCAAGATGCCAGCCGTCAGCATAAAATTAACTCACGGGCTTGATTTCATTAGCCGTCTTCTTCCTCTTATCCACCCCATCTGATCTTACAGCACGTCCATATTGACATTCATATAGGATGAGTACCGATAGCTATTCAAACCGATGCGTTATTTAGCAAAGCACCAATTGCCTTGTTGAAGCACATACAAGCAACATGCAGTCAGCCTGCATGTTTACCCTCTTTTTTTTTGCTTCCTGGTGACAGCGACTTGGAACAGCGCCAGGCATTTAACACGGCACCATACAGTCCTCTGGGGAATCACACCCACTGCATGACCGCGCATATCGCATACTGCCGCTCCTGTTAGCAGAAAAAGGAAACCTACAAGTACGAAGATATGACTTTCTTCGTCACAGATTAAGTTTCCTCACTCTTCGCCGGTCCCTCATGGGGGCAAGCGCCACATGTAGAACAACATGCATGTCACCTTCTGCGCTCATCTGCAGTTTTATCCTGCCTAAAGTTCAGTTGACCGATTTCACCACCCTAACTTGTCAAGCGTGCAGCTTACGCTGGGTATTATGAGGCCAGTTGCCCTCACACCGTGCTCTACGTCCATGCTCTGTCTCAATAAATTGTGGAATTGTAGTGGAAGGCATAACTAACGTCAACAATCTGGGGTCGAACTCTGCATGTGGGCTCGTATTTAGCTGTGCCTCGGTTATCGAACTTTTGACTCTCACGACTACCGAAGTGACAGCTACGAGGCAGTTACAAATGGCTCGCACGTGTACAGTCAACTTTGTGTCTTGTTCGGTAACCTCGAGTCATCGAGTTCGTGTTCTTCTCGGCTCACGCGCTGGGGCATGCGTCAATGGGTTGGCTTATTCGCCTTTCTACGAGTGAATGCTCAAGTAAGAAAGCAGGGGTGAACCTGTCGTTTTACTAATGGAGCGTCGAAAAAAAATACTCCAATTCACTCCAGGCAGCCGCTTGCATCCTTCTCGGCAACAGTGACATAGTTTTAATCGTGGCGAGGTCGTTTAGTTCATATTTCAAAATTATTTGAGATATTCTAATGGAACACTCCAGGACACTGCACTGAATGCCACAGTTCACAAATGCATTCCGGTTAGCGAACAGCGCATGAGGCACGTGCAACATTTATCGGGTCCAGTAGGCTTGTAGCAAAGCAATCATTCCTTATTTTAACGTTATTAACGCGAAAGCATTAGCGAGCTCATCGACAACGAAATCCCGTGGTGCCCAAAAAGTGACGTTTAAAAACCACAGATAGATTGGTTAGTGAATTGAGGCTGATTAATAGAGATTAGCGGCTGGATTAAGTCGGATTAGTGGACTTTGGATTCTACAAACAAGGACCCTTCAAGTGTGTACCGAGGCACAACCGGAATCAAACACAAGGAACTGATCTCTGAGAGCAGCGCGGAGTTTTGAAAGGTTGCGGGTTGGGGGCTGGCGTACACCAATAATAGAAATAGACAACCTAAGTAGATTACGCAAAAAACTTTAATGCAACTTCAGATGAGCTATCGATGCTTTCGCATTACCATCCCGTAAGTCCCTTAATTCTCCCTGTAAATTTTGCGTGTGTCAGGCCCGCATTATGTGCGCCCTAGGATTGCTCCTACTGAACGTTTGGTACGTGTAAATCTTGTCAAAGCTAGCTGTGTCACTTTTTGTGCATTAAGACAAAGTCTATCAGTACCCCATATAATAGCGGCAAAAGTCTTGCACTCCGGAGCTTATTGGCATACGACACTACGAACTCTTCTGTAGTATGACCGAAACGCCGACAGTCGTCACATTGAGCATTACGGCAGTGACGGCGTAACCTTGTGGTTATGGAGATGCAAGGGCGGCCTTCCTGATACTAAAACCAGACACTGTAGACCACAAACTGTCAAAAGATGGTGCACGTCGTTGACAGTGACGCCATCAGCAAGAATCAAGGCAACCTCTCGATTCAACGTACGCATCCTCTACAATTCCGAAACTTTCCAGTGCTCCACTGGGATGGAAGTAACCTTACCGCGAGCACGAAGAGCGTCACAAATGTAAAAGTCTTTTAGATCTTTTGGGAGCCAAAAAAAAAGCTTGGGCTTGACATTCACTAAGTTGGGGCAATCAAAAAGAATGAAAAATAATAGCCCCTGCCTGCATCGAGTACATACAACTGGCTTAATCCAATTATAAAATACAAGCGGAGGAAGCCCTAGGGCAATTTTAAGTTTTGCCATCCGAAGGTGCAAAAAGGGAACAGTTACTATAGCGACCCACAGACGGGGAAGCGGGCCTGAGGAGACTCCCCTGATATAACCTGGGAAGTAGTGGCAAGGACGAGCTCTAAGGATGGGATGTACGGTTGTCAGGAAACGAGTTATGGTAATTTGGACGGGAATGAGGACAGCGAGTTTTTTGCTCCCACCCTTCAATCTGTCTTCACTCCGTTACTCACCTGCCTGACAAGGACAGGGAGGGCGTCAAGATTGCCCAGTGGGGCGGCCCCCACTCACGGGATGCCCGACCTCCCACAAATACAACGGGCCCCGACCGCCGGAGACAGCAGAACCAGAATTTCAGACACCGGAATTATGTGTGGTGTGATCCTGCCAGTAGAGGCTTAGATCGTCAGCCTATCGGCACTAGGGCCTTCGGCACCATAACCTAAAGCCTCTAAGGGGACCCACCCATGCTTCCCACCAACGAACCGTGCACTTCTTATTTCCTCCCCTAGCTTTCTACGCACCTACAAAGGAGGGAGTGTTCAAGGCAGGGCTGACCGGACCACATACCAAGCACTGGGCTTTTGGGTGAGATGACCCAGGCCTACTCCACCGGTACTCCACAACATCGACGGTTTTTGAGTCCGGTCATACTGCAACCCCCTCATTGGCATCCGCAACGACCTTTACGGCCGTGCAGTCGGCCTAAGACCGCTTCCCCGAGGCGTCGTTTAGAGCCCGGCTACCACAAACCCCCGTGCGGACCTGATTCCTTCGGAACCAGAAACCGGCGCGTCGGCAGTCAGACGTGCACGCCCCCGCGTGCGGGGGTAGGTAGCATGTATCTGAAAGCCTCGTAATCTTTGTACATGCCTTCCGTGTCAGATTCCGTGGGTCCAACCTGAGTATAAACCCAGGGCTGCCGCCGCTCAGGCATCGGACCTCAGGAACGCAACTGGCCCTCAGAGTCGAATTGGAGTCGCTGCCACTCCCATGGAGTTCGCCTCCCCAGAGGATGGGTCCCGGCCATACCCATCCCAACCGCTGGCGTTGCACCAGAAGAGAGCCTAGTAGCCGAAACTACACCGAGCAGAAACTGATGGCGGGGAAAGGGGGGGGGGGCACGAGCAGTTGGGATTGACATTATCGCTTCGGGTTCAATGTCTAGACAACGACGGTTTTCACTTGTAATTCTCTGAAGCTCACGAGCTTGACTTTAGTCAACGCTGTCTTGCATCTTAGAAGCCACACGTGGGACTTCTGGAACTGTCCGATGGAACTGATTTATTTCACTTACGTCGTTGATAGGTAAGGCATCTCTGAAGTCCTGGGCACGATAGAGACGGCCAGCAAGGTCCGTGTGAAAAAAGACAGAGTTGAACAGCTTACCAACAGGCAGACCGTAAGTAAGACGGCAAGCATTACTGGAGGCAGACGGTATAACAGAACCTCGGCCGAGGGCCGATTTATCGATTCCAGCGAACATAAAAAACGCGACCGTTCGGAATGCCGACCTCGTCTTACTCCTACGCCGTCGCCGTAGCTTAAATAGAACGAAGCGGCGAATGCCCCTCAATGGAGGCCCTCCAAGCAATGACGTCCACTCGTAGTCATGATCTCATGATTAATTCTCTTGCACCTGCTGCCATAACATCGCAGGAGGCCTGCAGGTGCTAGGGCCTTAACCACTGATTTACACAATCAGCTGCGATGTCATGAGAATAAGCCGACGGCAGTGAATGGAGGGCTCCCTTTGAGGGACATTTGCCGCTTCGTTCTTGAGTTGTATTCAACTATGGTTAGATCGATTCCATTTCAGCAGGCCAGCTTGAACGATTGCAGGCTGATTACATAAAGAGCAGATAATGGGTATTTTCTCGCTCTCTACTCCGTACATGTCTAATCATTCAAGGTGACCTACCCAGGTGCAATGAGAGGTTCACAGCCATTAGAACTTCAGCGGAAAGTTTGCCTTAAAACAGGTTGCACTGCCAGTAATATTAAAATGGTTTCATGAAATCTAGGATTCAAAGAGCGGCTCCAGAAATCTAAAATTGATATGAGCTAAAATTTCTGTGAATACTGAACTTTTTTTTTTCGAGCTTCTGCATGGTCTTGATTTGACCGTATTTAAAACATTCTTGTATCTTTTTGAGAAGATTAAAAGCGAGCTAAGCCTAGCGAGATGTTAGATGTGAAGTAACCGGTATCGGAACTTCATGGTACGAAGAAGCCCCGCGCCACAAGAGAAGAAACATCAGGTTCTCTTCATCATCAAATCACAATCGAACAGTAGGGGCGCAGAAAGATGAAAGGAGATAGATTCATTATTTTGAACCGACCCTGTATTTCAGGCAGGATACGCATTTTCCCCTTTCGCCATTCGGAGAGTTGTGCAGACCCAAAAAGAAGGGACACAAAACATGATAGAAAATTCGCAAAGACCTTAAAGAAATGGTATAATAACAAGATATGCTATACGCGCAATGATTAGGGACAAGGGAGACGTCGCCACATCGCCGGGCCGGAGCACCTGGTCGTTCCGCGGTTTCAGTCTGCCGGAGAAATTTTAATCGCCTTTGACAATAGCTGCATGAAGTTTCCAACAGCGGAGTGTATTCATACGAAGCGAAAGATATGGACTTGAAGATTCGGGCAATACGATTTTGTTTTCGTTATATTTCTCTCTCTTTCTTTTACTCGAATCAAGAAAGGAAAATGAAGGTCTCATAAAATAAAACCCACGCAGGACTCTAGTTTTGAAACCTTTTCCTGGTGACTAAAGAACTAGAACACTTACTAGAACAGCTTAAACCCGAACAAAAAGAGAAGCAAAGGGAAAGACTTCTTAGGATGAAGAAAGTATTCTTCGCTAGAAAAGAAAAAGTCAAATTAGCAAATGCCGAGGCTCACTTTCATGGCCTCTAATCCATTTTCGATCTCTAAATATCCGAGTGCAAGCAGCGGAAAATGCCTGTGCACATACTTTTGTTTACTACAGGCCGAACTGAGCTGTATTTTAAATGGTAAAAAAAATTATTTCACGCGTCAGCTACAAACCCATTATATTTTATACCAATAAAAGCCGGAAGTTCCGAACAATATGCATCGGGCAGTAAGCTCAACGGAAATATGAGATTGCCTTTGCTCAAGTGACTTCAAAGTAGGTCTGCCACAAAATGCATTATGCCCGCTCAGAATCCAAAAATGCCTACCCTGGTTCTTGAACGCGTGGCAAATTCGGTTTAACGTTATACACGATGGGAAAATGGTGGATATTATGACACATAGGCCGCAGATTGGAAATCAAGTTCAAAGCGCTGATCAAGGTTACAGCAGCAAGCTGCTTCAGCCCTTTCTTTTTTTCCAAGAGTGAATCGGGTGGAATCACGGTGAATCCATTTTCAGTTATAATGCCAGCGTAATTTCCAGAGAAATTATAAAGAACATAATATTAGAAGTTCGAGCCTTGAAATAAAGCAAGAAAAAACAATTTAATTAGCCTGTTTGCAGCCAAAGTGCTTTCACCCAGAGGTGCATTAGGTTCTCTCTTGTTCATCATACTAGTTACAAGATGAAGCCTGCTTCTGCACGTTGCGCGATATATTTTCAACATTTTTACAACGCTATGGACAGCCAGCTGGCCAATTGAAGTCGAAATGCAGGTTCATTGAAACGACTGAACAGTGCTAGTAGACGGGACGGGACGGAAGAGAAGAACACAGACACATGCGCTGTTAGAGCATGTCAGTTAGCGCTGTTAGAGCTGTTCTGTCCTTTCCATCAACATGCACCAACCAGCCCGACTGAGCCCTCATTTTGAAATGCAGGCTGTGTGGCTTTACGTTGAAAAAAATGCTTGTAATAATATGCGTACACAATTCCGTTTTTCTTACTCAGCAGTATGTGACAGCTCCCAGTTACTATGTTTATTTTTTTGTTGCAACTAGCATTAATACGCGATTGGCTCATGAAAACTGCGCTGCTTATCGAAATTATGAAGCTGCCCTGGAGTTACAGCGAATGACTGGCAACCTCACTGGGAAGTACACAGTTATAGGCTTGAGAGCTAATAATGATTTAAAAAAACTGAGGTTGCGCCTCCCAATTCTGTTGAAAGAGTGTCACTAAACATACGTGTTGCGGAACGGGGTAGGAACGGCCGTTGCAAGGCCGGATTGTGAGAGGAAATTGAGCAGTAGAAGAAGATTAGGTTCAAGATAATTCGGTATAGCCTATCAAGAAAAGAGTACTTCCACACTGAAATGCCTCTAAAGAGAACTAACTACCTAAGCAACAAGATTTGCCAGTAATCAGTATGGGACCAAAAATCAGAGGCTAACGACAAATACTGAATGTATACTTAGAACAGCGAAAATTCCACTGAAAAAGAAATTGGCTATTCCGATGTTAAAATTGAACAAATGGTGAGAGGTGATACTGTTCATACTTTATCAGAAATTAATAGGTAGAAATAAAACTTCAGGGCATACGGTGCATACAAGCGAACTGTTTGTGTGTTACAGTTAGAGTGTTGATACTATGGTATGGGAAACAGAGTGAATTCCAATAATGATATTTTATTAGTGTTTAGCGTCCTAAAGCGACTCAGGCTATGAGGGACGCCGTAGTGAAGGCCTCCGAAATTCTCGACCACCTGGGGTTCTTTAACGTGCACTCTAATCGCACAGTACACGGGGCTCTAGAATTTCGCCTCCATCGAAATTCGACCGCCGCGGCCTGGGTCGAACCTGCGTCTTTCGAGTCAGCAACCGAGCGCTGTAACCACTCAGCCACCGCTGCGGGGCGTATTTATTATTAGCCTTCCTGTAATGTCCATATTGGCTGTTTTCAAGAAGTCATTCAGAATATGAATATATGCTCCTTTCATTACTTGCCAAATGGAGTGCTGTTAGTAAACTTAGTTGGAATTTAATTTCTAGTAAAAGGTCTAGAAGTGTTTTTGTCTCGACTTGTCGTCACATTTATTTTCATGTTTTCAGCAAATTGTTGCTGCTTGAATTTTGGTCAGTGGCATGCAAAAGTAAAGCAGTTTTTTTTTTGAAAACCATCATGCTGATAAAAAATAAACATTTTTATTGTTTAAAAAGAAGAAAGAACTGTCATTATACACGCAAGCACATGAGTGTATAGACAAGCCTTACCATGGTCCCACTCCGCAATGTCACTGATTCAGGACAGGCCGCCAGTAAAGCTATTGAGAAGCTAACGGTGAAGAACGATTCGATGGCATTTTTGCCTCTCTCCGACTTTCATTTCTCAAGAACGTCAGTCAAGCGAGAGGACCCGAAAACCACGTTGACCGAAGGCTTTTAAGCTAGTGGCGAAGTCTGCGCTATCCAGCCTGGGGGAAGAAGGGGAGGAGCTTTCGGAAACGCTTCACGTCAGGAGGCCCAAGAGCGCACTTTAACGGGCTCTCCGAAGGCTAAATATAGATCCACAGGAGGCGTAGTGTCAACACATCTTCGGCCGACGTGTCTTCATGCCGTATCCTTTCATCTGATGCGCTGCAAACAGCCATTTTAGCACGAACGCCGCATCTATATTTTGACCAGGGCTTTGAAAGCGCAGTGCTCTGTTACATTTCAGAGTGACTAATCAAGCCAAATCGCTCAATTTAACATCTTCTACAAGTGCTCTACTTTGGATGTTCGTTTTGTTTTTTCACATGTTGATATGGATGACCAGGTCTGCGTAAACGTTGAGGCCTCAGATTTTGTATGGTATTTTGCTGGTTCCGCATTTTGTACAGTGGCCCTGTGCGTAACTTTCCGGCGAAGGGCCCAGGACTATAAGTTACCTTCATGCAAGAGCCTTTCGGGCCATTAGCTATCACCAGCGAATATTAGTAGCTTAAATATGTGCGTGTGCGTGTGTGTGTGTGTGTGCGTGTGTGTGTGTGTGTGTGTGTGTGTGTGTGTGTGTGTGTGTGTGTGTGTGTGTGTGTGTGTGTGTGTGTGTGTGTGTGTGTGTGTGTGTGTGTGTGTGTGTGTGTGTGTGTGTGTGTGTGTGTGTGTGTGTGTGTGTGTGTGTGTGTGTGTGTGTGTGTGTGTGTGTGTGTGTGTGTGTGTGTGTGTGTGTGTGTGTGTGTGTGTGTGTGTGTGTGTGTGTGTGTGTGTGTGTGTGTGTGTGTGTGTGTGTGTGTGTGTGTGTGTGTGTGTGTGTGTGTGTGTGTGTGTGTGTGTGTGTGTGTGTGTGTGTGTGTGTGTGTGTGTGTGTGTGTGTGTGTGTGTGTGTGTGTGTGTGTGTGTGTGTGTGTGTGTGTGTGTGTGTGTGTGTGTGTGTGTGTGTGTGTGTGTGTGTGTGTGTGTGTGTGTGTGTGTGTGTGTGTGTGTGTGTGTGTGTGTGTGTGTGTGTGTGTGTGTGTGTGTGTGTGTGTGTGTGTGTGTGTGTGTGTGTGTGTGTGTGTGTGTGTGTGTGTGTGTGTGTGTGTGTGTGTGTGTGTGTGTGTGTGTGTGTGTGTGTGTGTGTGTGTGTGTGTGTGTGTGTGTGTGTGTGTGTGTGTGTGTGTGTGTGTGTGTGTGTGTGTGTGTGTGTGTGTGTGTGTGTGTGTGTGTGTGTGTGTGTGTGTGTGTGTGTGTGTGTGTGTGTGTGTGTGTGTGTGTGTGTGTGTGTGTGTGTGTGTGTGTGTGTGTGTGTGTGTGTGTGTGTGTGTGTGTGTGTGTGTGTGTGTGTGTGTGTGTGTGTGTGTGTGTGTGTGTGTGTGTGTGTGTGTGTGTGTGTGTGTGTGTGTGTGTGTGTGTGTGTGTGTGTGTGTGTGTGTGTGTGTGTGTGTGTGTGTGTGTGTGTGTGTGTGTGTGTGTGTGTGTGTGTGTGTGTGTGTGTGTGTGTGTGTGTGTGTGTGTGTGTGTGTGTGTGTGTGTGTGTGTGTGTGTGTGTGTGTGTGTGTGTGTGTGTGTGTGTGTGTGTGTGTGTGTGTGTGTGTGTGTGTGTGTGTGTGTGTGTGTGTGTGTGTGTGTGTGTGTGTGTGTGTGTGTGTGTGTGTGTGTGTGTGTGTGTGTGTGTGTGTGTGTGTGTGTGTGTGTGTGTGTGTGTGTGTGTGTGTGTGTGTGTGTGTGTGTGTGTGTGTGTGTGTGTGTGTGTGTGTGTGTGTGTGTGTGTGTGTGTGTGTGTGTGTGTGTGTGTGTGTGTGTGTGTGTGTGTGTGTGTGTGTGTGTGTGTGTGTGTGTGTGTGTGTGTGTGTGTGTGTGTGTGTGTGTGTGTGTGTGTGTGTGTGTGTGTGTGTGTGTGTGTGTGTGTGTGTGTGTGTGTGTGTGTGTGTGTGTGTGTGTGTGTGTGTGTGTGTGTGTGTGTGTGTGTGTGTGTGTGTGTGTGTGTGTGTGTTACAAGTTCCGCTGAAACCTGCCTCATGCTGTGGATAACCAGGCACTATGTAGCTGAGCAAGCTTGCTGGTGTGACTGTGTGCACGATGTGGGATTGCTTCAGCTAAATTCCCGTACCAATACCAAAACTGCGATGCCGCGAACGTAGCCATTTTACCATGATAATGTGGCGATTTTATTGTAGCTCTATTCCTATTCCCGCCGGCGAGGTCGGCCCGCTGCAACGGAGGAGTATACGTATGAAGAAGAGTTTAAAGAGACATTGAGGAGAAATTAAAGTTGGCTTGTACTGAAAAAATAGCAATTGAAAAAAACAGCAAAATAGCAATTAAAAAATAGCAAGGCAATGTTCAACGCGCCTCCACAATAGCAAGCGCACCACTCGGCGTGTTCGCTTCATCAAGTTACCAAGACGCGGGGCTGAATAACCAGCCCTGCGAGACTATTATTAGAGAATTCAAATCTTCCCGCACGTACCAGTCGCTACACATCAGTCGTGACGGCGGCTCGGCGGTGACAGTGACGCTGCCGACTCCTCGGCGCTAGGATTTTCTTGCCAGACCCGCCGCCTCGGCCCTAAAAAGCATCGCACGCTGTGTGGGGTTGCGGTCGCTGAATGCAGGCCGCAGTTCTTTGAGGACTTCGTTGTCGGAATCTGGAACGGGCTTCATCGTAACGTCGTCGCAACGTAAACGAAACGACGACGGCAGATAGAGGCCTTCAGTGTACGGCCGGCAGTAGTTTTCATTTCGGCTACCGCTAGGCGGAAGAGCAGCGCTCGCTGCCAACAATCAGAGAGTCCTCGTTATCGTTGCCGCCGCTTTATGTCACTCTTGTTCTATTTCATCATCAGAGAGCCCGAATTTGAATCGTAGCGCCGAGGAAAAGTTTTTCAACTTCGAATCCAAATCTCTTAGCAATAACTGTACCTTTCGCTGCCGGGCAAGCGCAACAAAACAGCGAAATTCCGAACTAACGGATGTTACTAACAAAAATAAAAATTGATAGCGTTGTCCTCAGGCTCCCTTAAAAAGAAACATAAAAACGGTGCAACAACAATGCACGAGGCTTCTTTTTTTTTCTTTTTTGGACGTCCAAAGAAGTGCTTGCAGAATAATTGGTCTCGTCCGGTTCTTTTCCTCGGCCTTAAAACTCCCAAATGTTCAGGAACCTACCACCCGACGATGCGGACGCGGACCTAGAGGGAAAAGTGCATAGATTGAAAAGTGTTGTCACTTGCGAATGCCAGTTCTGTGTTTGTTTTGCTTTTGTTTGTTTGTTTGTTTTTCATTTACCTTAGAGTGCTTCAGCCACCACGTGAGTACTATGATCGCGTAGTGAACTTCCGCATTTTGCCTGAGAAGTGTTGTGCTGAAAGTGTGCGCTCGACTTAGGGAATGCAACCGGTGCCTTGGCTGTTACTCTGGAGCTCGGCCGGATCAAGCGCAGCAATTAGCGCACGCAAAATCAAGGAACAAAACGACAGCAATTCCTCTCTTGCAGTGGAGATCGGAAAGAATAGTCGTCGAAGCTACACAGGTTGCTCTTCATTTTCAATATTCACGCGACATCGTTACAGCGGACGTTCGGAGGAAAAGCCCTGAGCGTTGTCACTCTAATTCAAAATTGGTCGAGAGGATTGTGACGTCACACGTTCAACTGTGAAATCGAAAGGAGTAATACTCAAGTTAAACTGTGGCTATGAGCTTCTAGCATAACTGGAATGCTATTGTAAAATATAAGGTTATAAGGTAAATTAATCACGCTGAAAACAAAATTGCGGTAATTACTTGGGAATCGAACCCATGGTCCTTGGGTTTCGAGTCAGAAAGCTACCTCTGGGCCATAGAGGCCCGTTCATTCGGCTGGTTTAAAGGGAGACCTTGTGTGTCTTGTGGTGTATCATGCCTGTTGACGTACGCTAATGAATGTGTGTAACTACAAAGAAATACTAATTAACAAAGTAACTTGCAAACAACCATTACGCTGTCGCGTCATACCCTTCAACAAAGCTTAAGTATCACCCTAATTTCAAGTATAACAGAGAAATAATGGCACTACAGCACATTTTTATTAGGCCCCTAAGATGTTCGAAACTCTCAAAAATTGACGAAAAGGTACCTACTAACTGCACAAAATCGACGAAAAGGTACTTACTAACTGCACAGATTGTGTTTTTTCAGAAAACAAACGTTTTTTCGGTGCTTAAGTACGCGTATTTTACATCAGTAAGCTTATTACCTGGGATTTTGCATCAACAACGAAGAGTTTATTTCGGCGAAGAAACGTTATATTTACTACAGTTGACTTCTCATTCCAAGCCAAGCACTGGAGAAGCCGAACACGAAGTTCACGCTCCCTAGCTTTCCCGCAGTGGCTGAACAAACACCGTTCCAATCTTCTTTCGTGATAATTGCAAGAAACGCAATCATTGCGCCAAGCTTGCGTAGGGTGCGTCAAGCGCGGTCCGGAGGGCTGTAGTTAGTGTCAGCTTTGAAGCGCTTTTCCAAAGAGGGCTCTCAGTTTGTGTTGGGTCCGTCGATAGTTTTGTTCGTTGCGATTTCGCGCGCAGCGGGGCTAGAATAGGCGACAGCAGTCATTCAGCGATGCGGCAGGAGCCTCTATTGTGGCCTCTACCGGAAACCAAAAGCGCTCTCTCGTCTCCGGAGCTTTAATGGCTGCGGAGGAGGCAGCCTATTTTTTTTTATTATTTGTGCAATTGAACCTGTTGCACTTGCGCGTCGCTGAGGGGTTGGGGCGTTGGGTCATGACATTCTTTTTTACGCATGGGTTACCTCCTTTTATAGGCAATATTTAATGCGGTACTTTTTTTATTCTCTTCCCTTAAAAATTCGTTGTTTGGCTTTTTTTTTATTCTTGATCTAACGAGACGTTTCTCCTCAACAATGCTTCCTGAACGTTCGTGCAGGTTTCTGACAGTAGTCTCGGCCGTTTAATGATTCATTATACATTTAGTTACCTCGTCGGTGCTAACTAAATAAGCTAGGCGTAACACAAACACCCATGGCAAGAAGACGCTGCTGTTAACATCAGACAGCTCATTCTCTTCCTGTAACGCCTTCTTTTTCTTTTTATTTTCACATCCAAGGGACCCCATATATGCCACAACAATTACATGACGCTTAGCGTTAGCTGCCCAGCAACTCTAACGACGAGGGTTCCTTCATTGGCAATGAGGGATCGACACACGGCCGTTGCTGCGCTCCGCTCTACAAACGCCGCCGCCACCCACTCGCCAGGGCTTCGTGTCACGGCGCCAAGCATCTGCGCGCCAAGCTGAGACGAAGATCAAGATAAGCAGGACGTATATTTGGCTCGCATCGCAGCCCTGTTTCGAAAGAAACAACATTACGGCGGACGACAGAAAACGAACGTCGTTGGTTGCCGCTCTCGCGACGAAGACGACAAGCGCGCTAGCTGGCAACGGCACTCCACACAAAGTGGTATGAGCCGAGCTACAAGGGAGCGGTTGCCTTTGCAGAGATGCCATTACGCACCGAAACGAAGCCATGCCGCCAAAAGCTCATTCTTATAGGCGGAGGAGAAGGCGAGTATATCTGCCAGTGTATACATTGTCGGGCGCCACGAACTCAAATAGGCAATTTTGGTAGGAGTCCACGGGATCGCGTTGTCTGTGGCATTAGGGAACATGCCTTGCAACTACCGATAGTAGCGCAATTTAACTTGACCCCCGAGCAAATTGGAGCCACTTCCATGGCAGCGGCGGCCGTCACAAAAAATAGGCCATCCGGGTGATTCAGTTGGATAACGGCGCACCGTGTTTTAATCTGAACGGCAGAACCCACTGCGGATAATGCAGCAGTTTAGGCACTGGCAAAGAGAGATAGTAGACTGACCGCAAGCGATGCGGAAGTCGGAGGCATCGAGCCAATCAATACGAAGACGGGTAAAAGAAATGCAGTTGGTGCGAGAAGCGAGGGCTTTGCGCGTGTTAACGCCTTTCGTCAGACGTGAGATACTGCGTCACACGGGAGAGACGACGTCAGGGTGGGTGCATGTGCACGGGCTGTTTTGTAGATAGAAAATAGATTGCATTCAAATAGCGAACAGTGGTGTGGAGAATACCACAGAATTCTCTGTTTATGACGTAATGGTGCTAATCTTAACCTTTATCCTTGGTTTCTGTTTGAGTTAGAGATGCTTTTCAGCCACTTCTTCAAAGGTCGTGGCAATAACAAGCCAGTTCTCTATTTATCCTCTTATATCTCTGCGATGGCAGAGGGGCAAGGGATCTACTTCTTCGAAAGCGCTCACATAGCGGCAATAAACATTTTATGTGTGAGCTACCTTGTAGTACGTTTTCTCTCCTTCTTGTTCCTCACTCCAACCTTGCGACGCGACTAGTCTTACGCCGCAGTGATTACGCGTATACCGGCACGTACCCTAAAGGTGCTTTTTCCTCAACGAGGGCATGTGTAGAGGCAAAGCGCCACGGCGCACGCATGGACGGGCTCCTCTGTAACTTTACCAGGACGCCCTAGTGTCTAATCTACACAACCAGGAGGAGGGTCGCGCAATAAAATGATTCGCTCACTCACCCTCGCGTAAAGAAGGTCTAACGGCCAGCCTGCTTAAGTGACTTTGTGCTCTCGGAGGGTGGGAAAAGCGAAAGGGTCAGAAAGGGCAGGATACAGCAGTGTCCTTGTAAGCAGGGTAGTTTATTTTGACATTCGCATTCTAGCCTTAGTTGCCCGCGCACGGGTGACTTTTATGCACGGCGAAATTGCGTGGCATTAGGTAGTGCAGGAAGCACACGGGAGGGAGGGGAGAGGCGCTTAGGAAATAGAATGTAGCATGTACTGCATCGTCCTTCCTTGTAATTGGCCGCACAGCACGCCGTACTCGTACGAGTGCTTTTTGTGCAGCAATGTACAGGCGCGGCCATAAGTAAACGGAGCACGCTATTGCGTTCGAAGTGCAATCACGCTTTTTCCATTGGTAATTAAGAAGCGTTGTTTGTCTACAAGAAAGCCCACCCACCTCCTCTACCAGCATGCGCGTGCCACTGCTGGAAATTTCAATTAGGTGACGCGTGAAAAATATTCGAAGACAGTTGCGTGCTCCGTTTACTTTTGTCCGCACCTGTACTTAGCTTTGGAGTAAGGGAATGCTCATTTTAAGTAGCGGAATCCAGAGCGATGATAGAGTTGAATGTTTCTCTAGTACGAGTATACGGAGCACCACCGGGTGCCATGAATGTAGGGTAGGAAAAACTCTGTGTAAAGTTAAAATTCTATAACGCGCTCCATCGAAGCTGGGCGGTCTTGTCTCGCAGCGGCAGGAGCCTTTAAGACTGCTATGCTCCAACACGTAGCACAAACAGCCCGGTTTTAGCCGTTACTGACCAAAGAAATTAGGAAAGGGGAGACGAAATGGTTACAAGTACAAAACGTGTGACGGCTCAGTGGCTGTCTGTCAGCATACTGAAAACCAGAACCGCTTTTGTGGAAAAAAGCACAAGCCCAGGACGCCTGAGGGTAGCATTGATGATGCTTAAAGCAGCTAGCGTTTCAGTAATGTGTTGGAATTCAGCACCGCGAGTTTTTCATTAACTGATAAGCAGCCTGTATGTAAGCCGTGGGTTCATATTTGACGTAAACAGAGCACGCAAGGAGTGGGGACGAATGAATAATAGCAGCACAGTAGCAAAAAAACGGAGTCTACGACTGTAGGCATATATGCTGCAACGTTTTCGCTCCAGAGGTTCTCCAGCGTGAAGTGACTTAATTAACCATTTAGGATGTTACTTAAAAGATTACGAAGTTTGCAGGGACGTGGTGGCCGCAGCTGATGCGGGAGAAGCTCACCTGGAGAGATATGAAAGGGGAATTTGTCCTGTGGACGTAGTTAAGCTGGCCAGGATGATGACGATACTCAAAGCAGCACAGATGATTTTAGGTTTCTGCAAACGTGCAATTTCGCCACTGCACCTCTAAACCATAAAGTGCTTTCCCTTCCAGGACTTTTAGTGCAGTGAACGGAAACATAGCACGCGAAACTGAGCAGGTTATTCAAGTATTCACGAGAAACTCTGCATTGACGCTACGCTCTCGATGGATGTTAAAATGCGATTATGCAGCATATACCGCAGCGGTGGTCAAATGGGTTGAACATCCGCTTTGTACGTGGGAGGTATGCGGCGCTGAGTCCCCAGCGCCATCGAGTGCCCGCCGTTTCCAGTGGGTGCAAGCTTTACCCTGGCCTGGTACTCGCCTTCCTCTGGAGCGGACTGCTAGGAAAAATGGTTCTTTAACTCATCATGAGACCACAAGCGCGCTAGCCACGGCGCTCTATTGCCAAGCTGCACATTAAAACCCTTCATTGTCGAAATGCGGCACACTTCAAATGTTCAAGTGAAAACTCAGCAACCGCACCAAAAAAAGAAAAAACTCATCTGGTATGCTGAGATGAATGTGGGACGCCAAAACCACGAACAAAAGAAAACGTCTCTGGATATTTCCCGCTCACTCGTGGTGAAGAAGTTAGGACAATCGCTATCGCTTCTCCGCCCACTTTGTTCGCTCAACCACATGTGACACATTGTTTCTACGACCACAGGCCTGGCTCACAGTCATTTCTTAGCGGCGTGGTCATACAGCTTTGCATTAGGACATGACACACCATCAGCGGACAACTGCGGTGTGAATTTCGTGAAACCTCCCTGATGCGTCGTTAGCTCCGACGCATTGATGTTTGCTAGTTCAGCTTTAAAATTTTTATGTCGCATACGAAAAGAAGCTGCCCTGCCAAAATTGCTGCTATATCTGTGTCGCCCGCAAAGGTGATTACTCAAAACTGCGTTTAGTAAATGTGGAATGTGGCTTCGAATTTAAGTCCAGCATATCTTATTTTAACTTCATGATCCATTCGCTCTTGAACAGTGAAGTGCTCGACCTACCACGCTTTGTTTGGCTCACGTGCAGGCTATTGCTTTCCACAGGTAACGAACGGATGCCCCATCTCTTCCATCTATTCTGACAAGGAAGACTCGACGAGTAAGGGTGGGCGGACAGTCGCCGTAACGATGAGTAGTGGCCACAAGGCTCTGTCACCGATTTCGTCTAGTCCTCGGGCGCATATATTATGAGGCTGGAGGTCAAGGATCTGCGGAGACACTCTCGTGGAGTCAATTACACGAGACCACAAGGTGGCATGAACAGTAACACAAGTTTCCCCGGGGAATATTCCGCGCCGGCGAGAGTCTCAGTAAATTATCCGCCTACTGAACGCAAACCCCAGACAACCGCACAGGTCTTCTTGAGAAGGGGAGCAGCACGTAGGGAGAGATGTTTCTGGAGCTTTCTACTGCAGTTGCTAACGCTAAATGGCAAAAAAGTGATAGTTTTCGTTAAAGAGACACTGAGGGCAATTCTGTACAATTGCTGTTTTTGGTAAAAATCGATTCTGTGACTTTCTGACTTATTAAGGCGGAAGCCTTTAATGCCTCATCGTTGTAAGCAGGAGTTGTCGACAGAAAATGTCACGCTTTTCAATTGGTCGAAATGCTCGTGACGTCACAGTGCGCGAATTTCAAATGGGGCCAATTGTACTTTGGCTAGTAACCATGCAACCAATCAAAGGGATCGTATAGTGAAGCTCCAACTAAGTGGGATTGAGTTTAGTTAATTGCTTAATTAATCAATTAGCCTAATTAAGATAGAGGAGAATGAAGAGGTCAGAAGACAGAGCAAAAGAAAAGAAAGACGCGGGTCGCAGCGACAACAGCGTCCGCGGAAGGAGACGCTGCTGAAAAAACAGATAAGTACGAAGCCGCGTTCGCTCCTCCACCACCACGCACTTTCCCACTCAGTTCGACGTTGCTCGTTTCATATACGTTGTGTCGAACATCCTAGACAGTTCCAACATTTGACAGGTGAATGACAGAACACGATGGATAGAAATACAATGATATAAATATGAAATAGCCTAATTAACCTTTCTAGTTAGACCGCATAAATCAATAAAACCGAGAACGAAATTGGTCGAGTTGGGGAATCGAACCCGAGACTCCGGAGTTTGGAATGAACAAAGGCGCGTCATCTAATACGGCGTCTTCGTTCACTCCCATCTTCCCCCTTTCCCTTACGGCGAGGTGCAGGTGTCCACCCAGATATGCGATAGAGATACATTTCCTTTCCTCAAAAAAATAAATTTACCGTCCAGCAAGGCGTACAGCCGAATTGGCGATGGCGTTCTGTGGACTCCCTGGCAGCGTTGCAAGACGCTGTCGCGTTCCACTCTTACAGGCGAAGCTTAACATGTTAACCACTCATCAGTAACACACGCAGACAGCCAATGGACGCGTCATTCGCTGGTAGCACTTGAATCATCATTCACAACCACATTCGTGGCAGAATGCTGTACTCAGGCTTTCGCCTTGCACCACTTTAGTCGCGAAAGTGACTCCTAATTTTTTTATGCTTTTCCGGCTGCAAAGGACACCTTTATAGCTGAGAAAATTAGGTTCATTAATTGTCCCACCATTTGATTCAAACTCGTGACGTTTACGCTGAAAAAAAACTCGGTTATCTCCGTTTCTCAGTGAATGGTTGTGTAACCTAGCCCCAAGGATCCGCGCTTCAAAAAACTGCCTTGAAGCAACGCAGTTTGTTTGCGAAATGGGCCGGTTATAGCGACACCTGTATTTCGTTTTTTGACGTTTTCTAGCTAATCTGAGATCCGTTTTCCGTGAAAGCAGCGAATTTATTGCTAGAATGCGGTAATATATCGATAAGGACCCGCTTCATTTTGTCCACATCGCTTTAAGGGATCTTCGTCTCATTTGTTGTGAGGCCGAAAATCATTCATCCCCTAGACTAACAGACTTTGAAGATAAAGAGCATGTACGGAAATCTCTCAGGCCACTCGGCTCATCTGCGCCGATGTAGAAACAACGATAGCTTCACCGTAGCACCTCAAACTGAACGAGACCGTACAATCAAAAGCGAGCAAAGTTCAGTCCCCTTTGAATTTACACGGCCACAGGAAGCACATTGCACAGAGCGGCCACACCACTGCCTTTTTTAGTGCAGTTCTCAGTGGATAGCAGAAGAAAGCTGGTGTTTTCGGCTACCACGTACGGTGGTGACGGTAACTTCACTTAGACCTGAGGAAGTCCTGTATACAACTGCCGTTCCAAAGGGCCTGGCCTGCAATATCTCATTCTGACAGCAGCTAATGCAATGTCTGCAAACCATGCATCTTTTCCACTCACTGTTCGCTTTATGTTGAATTAGGCCTAGAAAACGGAACTAAGTACAGCATTTCGGCGCTGGTCTATATTGCGAAGAAACTCTCGAGGACGCAGTATTCTGAGCAATAAAGCAACGCATATGCTGAGGCTAGCCTTGACAACTTCACGCACTATCGATTTAATTCTTCTGGTATTTTTTTGCATTCATTTATACAAAAATAATTTATATCGCCAATATCTTACGACACTTGCACCAGTTAAGTCTTGGATAGTTCCGTTGCCGTCATAGCAGCAGAAAACTGCCAATTTCATTCCAGCATAAATGTGGCATTTGTGGCTGCGTCCCGCATGCCTCCGCCATATACGCTCTTGTCTCTTGCAGCAAAACTGAATGGCGTCCGCATTGTCCAGCGGCTAGTTTTGTACCGATCACCTGTCACTACACTTACCGGCGACCACACCACTGGGCCGCGACCGCACTGCGCTTCGACTGACGACCGCGTGGTATATACGAGTACATTCCGGGCAGCAGCAGGATTCCAACCGAGTACCTATACCACTTAAGAGGCGGTGCCCTTGCACTGGGCCAGGAGTATCGTATTAGTCTCTTAATACTGGGAATGTAACCGTATAAACAATGCACCCGCATTGTTCTTCTCAGTCTGGGAACCA